>NW_027070144.1:148307-256169 GCF_002906115.3 Quercus suber
AAAGAGAGAGAGAGAGAGAGAGAGAGAGAGAGAGAGAGAGAGAGAGAGAGAGAGAGAGAGAATAATTTCTTTAGATCAAATCATATTTATAGTAACTTTTTCATGCATTGTATCGGTGGATGCTTCGTTTGTTTTGATGTATCTTTAGGCCTCGTTTGGGAGGAGGGAATGGAATGGAAATGAAACGAATGAAAGAATAATTTTAGAATATTCTTCCCTTCACTTGTTTGGGAGTTTTAATGGAGAGAATGGAATGGGTAGGAGAGAATACTCATTCCTCTCTATTCCCTTAAAATCTCAAATTTTCATTTACTTCGACATTGGGAGGAATGGGAGGGAATGAAATTAGATTTAATGATTTTTTTACTAAAACTCCCAAAATACCCCTATATATATTCAACAATTTATTTTAAAATATGGATCTAATAGTAATATTGTCATAAAATGATTTCATTCCATTCCCTCCATGTTGCTCCCAACCAAAATTACTTACATTCCATTCATTTTCATTACTTTCCATTCCTTTATTTTAAAACATTCAATCAAGGTTACTTAATTCCATTCATTTCCCTTACTTAAATACATTCCATTCCATTCCATTCCCTTATGATCATTCCATTCCATTCTCTTATGAACTCCCAAACGGAGCCTTAGTCAATAGAAAAAACATGGCTTATTTTTAGAAATTATTTTCCACTCAATTTGTTTGAAAAACAAGTTTATCTCACAACATGCTAAATAAGGAAAGTTATGAGATTATTTTTAACTCATTTTAAGGTTGCTACCAAATATAGGAGAATAAGATAGTTTTATAAAAATAATTGGATAAATTGCAAATTACACCCCTAAAGTTTGAAGGTGTTTAAATTTTATACCCTGAAGTTTCAGAATGTGAAATTTATCCCTTGAAGTTTAGAGTGTTTGAATTTTATATCTTGAAGTTTAGGGTGTTTGAATTTTACACCCTAGCATTTCAAGATTTGGACTTTACCCCCATAAAGTTTGAAAGTGTTTGGATTTGACACTCCCATATTCTAAAACATTAAAGTGTAAAATCCAAACACTTTTAAACTTTAAGAAGTAAAATCCAAATCCCTAAAATTTAGGAAGTAAAATCTAAATTTTGAAACGTCATGGTATAAAATCCAAACACCCCTAAACTTTAGTAGGTAAAATCTGAATTTTGAAACTTTAAGGTTAATATCCAAATACCCCAAAACTTTAGGAGTGTAATTTGCAATTTACCCAAAATAATTTTTGAAAAATTACTAATTTTCTATAAAATATTATCACTGAACGAAAAGAAGGCGTTACAAGTAATAGCTTCAAAACACTTTATTATTGTAGTTTGTTAAACATGTTAAATGCTAAAATTTGTTTTAAGTAAAAATACTTTATCACAAAAGCTCTACAACTAAAACTCAACAGCTAAAGCTATACTTCGTATAGCAATACAAAACGAATCCTATGATGCTATGTTATTTAAAATTTAAATAATGTTGCATTAAATAAACCTTTAGATTTGTAATGTTTTATTCAAATCATGAAAATGGATCAATTTTAATTGGAGATGATAAAATAAATTTAAAAATTCACAATCTAAGAAAAATAAAATGAAAGCTGAGTTTTTATTATTATTTGTTTTTGGTTTATAAAAAAAGTTAGGGACTTTAGGTTTTTATAGAAGGAAATTCCAATATAATCATTAATTTTATTTTTATTACTCAATTGGTCATTTAAATTTCAAATTTATGTTGGATAGCGAAGAGGTTTATTTATATGGGTTAAATGAGTTTGCGACAAAACATATTAACCCATTTTGACACTAATAATGAACTATTTTAATTTCAAGTTGATTATGTGTTATGTAGGTTAACATGAGATTGACCTATGTATCAATTGCATCAAAGCAAGTTGACCCGACTTGAACCCATTTATATTAAACACTAATCCGCACAAAAAATATATTATATTAGTGTCACGTTTGCATATAGTTTTAAATATTTCCCTACTCACCATATATACAACAAATCTCATCCAGTGATGGGACATTCTAGCCTTTTGCCCTTAATTTTTTATTGTTTTATTTAGCAATTTGCCCATATTTCGAAACTATATAGGGATATGCCCCTGTTTGGATACTCGATTACCTTAAAATCGAGTTTCAATGAAATATTCGATTCATAGAAAATCGAGTTATGCCTGATCAAACTTAAAAAAAATAAAAAATAAAAAATTTGCATGAACTCGGGTTTCATGAAATCGAGTTCCATGCAAAAAATTTTTTATAAGTGTGAGCTCCATATTCAAGGAGACCTATAGTAGCGTTTTAAGCCCTATAGTAATGTTTTTAAGCCCTATAGCGGCGTTTTGAAACTCGATTTCCATAAAATTGAGTTCCATGTTTTTTTTTTTTTTTTTTTTATAAGTTTGGTTGGGCATACTCGATTTTCTATGAATCGAGTATTTCATTTAAACTCGATTTTAAGGTAATTGAGTATCGAAACAGGGGCATATCCCTATATAGTTTCGAAATAGGGGCAAATTGCTAAATAAAAAAAAAAAAAAAAATTAAGGGCAAAAGCCCATTTTGTCCTCCAGCGATGACAAGACAAGAGATATGGTGAGTTATAGTTTAGCTCAACTAATAAAGTCTTTTATTGTCAACTGAAAGATATTTGATATCCTGTCTATACCAAATTCTAATTACTATCTTAATATGATGATAAAGAACAATCGTCATAAAATAAATATCATAAATTCAATTCCTATGATTTTTTTAGACAAAAAAAGGAAAGGAGCAAACCTAAGGTGTTTTCGGGAAAATAATATTATTTTATTATTAATTATTAAAAATATTATTGTGGTAAAATTATTTGGGAGAATAGCTTTCCTTTGAAAATCATGTTTTGAAAACATGATTTTGCACTAAAAATCATGTTTGAAAGACACAACTTCAATGTAAATACATTTTACACTAAAATTGTGTTTTAAAAAAATGATTCCAGTGTTAAATTGAAATTTTCAATGCTTAAAAAAATGTTTTCAAAACACAATATTCAAAGAGAGACAATTATTCAAAATAAAATTTTGGCTAAATTGCAGAACTCATCTTTTAAGTTTTTCCAAAATTAATTTTAGTCATCCAACTTTGTTTTCATTCTTTTTAGTCTTTTAAGTTTTAAGTTTATTTAACTTAGCCTCTTCGTCAACACTTGCTAATTTTTTTTTAATTATGGAAAATATTTTTCAACCATTAATTGGATTTTTTTAATTTAAAAAATTTGGAAAAAAAATTAGATAATTAACTGCAACATATAACAAAAATTTGTTTTAGAGAGTTTCAACCTATAATGCTCACTTAATGGAGAAGTTTTAGTAGATGAAAGCTAAGTTAGATGACTGAAATTCTAGTTAAACATTTTTTTTTTGAGAAGAAAATTTTAGTTAAATATAAAAGGTGAGTTTTACATTTTAATCTAAAAATTTTAACAATATTATTTTTAATAATTATATATATAAAATAAAATAATTATCTAAAAAAAAAAAAACCCCAACAAAACTTAAAACTATCCTTTTTTGAACTAGTAAAAAAATAAATCCCGGAAGGAGCGCCCAAATCAAAGGAGACAGACTCACCATCCTACTTCGGATATTTCACCTTGTTTTTTTTCTTTCTTTTTTCCTCTTTTGGGTTCAAACTTCAATCAAAACCCCAAAACCACCTCCAAACACAAACACCCTGTTTCTCCTTTACTTTGCCGTGAAAGCAAAGTTAGAAAGAGAAAGAGGGAGTGAAAGAGAAAGAATTTATCAGTACTATAAGTACTGTAGAGAGAAAGAGAGAGAAGCAGTTATGCGTTTTGTTTTATATTCATAAAATCAAATAGAAAATATGTATTATTATTTTTATATGTTGTCGTATTCTGATGCTATTTTGCCATTATTGTAATGCGTGTTTACCTTACCTTTCCCTTCTCTTCTTTTCTCGCGCTCATTGGAAAAAAACTGAAAACCTTCTTCTTCATCTGCCCTTTTCCTTTTGAGAATTACAACCCAACACACAAAAATGAAAAAAAACCCATTTAGTATTTTGCATGTTCATATGATAAATCTCTCTTTTTTTTGAAATTTCTTGCTCTGTTTCTGTATCTCTCTCAGACTCTCTTTTTTGTGTTTTTTTTGTTTTTTTGGTGGGTTGGTTTGGTTAAAATTTTGTGATATATTTGGAGCGGTAAAAGCAATAAAATAAATATTAAAAGAAGGAAAAAGAATGAGCTGGAGGAGAGTATTGAAGTCTGTACAGGGTGTAGCTGCTCACACCCTTCTCCTTTGCTTCACGCTATTGCTGGTTCTCAAGCTTGATCATGTCGTCTCCTACTCCTGGTGGTCAGTTTTCCTTTCTTTTTCTATGTCTTTTTTTATTTATTTTTTCAATTTTCAATTTTGTTGTTGTTGTTTTTGTGGGTGTTTGATTTTTGTTGGGTTGGATTGGTTTTTTGGGATTTTGATTGTTTTCACAATGTTTGTGGCGTTGAAAAGTGTAAAAAAAATTATGGGTTTTGCTTCAATTTGTGTTTTGGGGTATTAAGTCGGTGAAAAAATTCATGGGGTTTCTTTGTTTTTTTGTTTTTTGTTTTTGTGTTTTTCACTGAATGGTAATTTACCTTGTAAAAAATGGTTCTTTGGTGTTTCGTGAGTTTAGTCTTGACCCCACGAAGTTAGGCCCCACTCTCTTTTAGAACTGAATGAAGGATATCAATTATGGGACCAACAAATTCATTAATCTATATGTTGTTTTGAGAATTTTGCAGATTTTTGTTTGTTTGTTTGTTTGTTTTTAATGATGAAAAAGATGGCAGCCAAATTGCAAGATGTTTTTCGTGATTAGATATACTGTGAAATTGTGATTTTTTTTTTTTGCAAAATGACTGCATCGCTTTTATGCAAGCAGTGCAATGTAATTATGTTCAAAGGAATTGAACAGAATAATGGATTTGGATAATGCATTTAAAATTCGGAAATGATAATTGTCACAAAAGTAGCATTAAAATTTTATACCAAAGCTGAAAAAAAGAAAAGAAATGGATGCATGTGTAATTTCTAAATTTAAAGAAATCATCCGGGCATTTTAAACTTATAGGAGACAATCTTGAAAGGATTGTGAATTATAAACATGTCTAGAGAAGTCTCTTGATGGGAAGATGAGAGTAAAGCTTAAATTCATATTGATGTTGTAGGAATTTACACTTTCTCATTTTGGGTTGGGGTAAAAAAACCTTCTCATTGGCCTTAAAATGAAGGTGTATTTGCATTGGATTGTGTGCCTAACGGTCATACAGTGGTGTATTAGAACTAGAGCTCAAGGGCGTAGCCTCTGTTATTTTCTAGTTTGATGTTTTGGCGGTGAATTTAAATTGATCAGAAGTGCTCATGTAAAGAAGGATGGTATTAAATAAATGTGGAACTTGAGTGATTTTGAATGGTTTATTCTGTTCAGGGATCTCTTGAATGGATCTATCACTGGGTTAGATATGCAGAAAAATTTGTTTTGTGACTTGTTGGATAGGTTTCTTTTCTTCATATTGAAAGGACATGTTCACAAATTCAGTTCAAGGAGCAATACCCACACTTATGGCTGATCATCTTCAAGAGTATTGGAGCATGATTTTATTGTGCTTCTCCTTGTACAATTAAAATGTGAGCTTTTTTTATCAATTGTTCTTACAAGTTTGCCTATTGTGGCGGGAGGCTAGCTCAGTGTCATGTATAGAATGTTCTATTATATGAGAAACCTGAAACTCATCCAAAATCATAAGAAACAATGGCAAACATAGAAGGGAAGAAATTTTTCTAGATGGATGCTGCTTGCAAAATTGTCTATGAGTTTGAGCTGACTGGTAGGGCCCTGCTGTTGGTTTGAAAGCAGAGTGCTAGGGAGATCCTCTAGGATGGTGCAAGTTTGTCTTTCTTTGATCTTGATATGGATGAAGCCTGTGGTCCAAGTATTCTATCCTATTGAAAGGATCTACTGATCAATCCAGAGATCATTTCAATTCCATTAGTAATGAGGATTCAGAATAATATACATTTGATCAATCAAAAAGAGATTCAACTAGTAAAAGAAGGATTGATTTTTTGGGATCCTTCCTTTCTTCTAACAGAACAAACAGAGATAGAATTAGACTGATTCCCTAAATGCCTTTTGGATATTCCTCAATGTCCTGTTCTTTAACTTACAGAGCTGTGGTTGAGGGTTCCAAATCTTTTTTTTCTGATGATAGCCTGACAACATTGAAGACTGGAAAGAGGGGCGAGGAAGGTTTACATCTGCTGTGGCAGAAGTTAGCTGGTTTGTTAAAGTATTAAAAGAGTAGAAAGTTGTAGATTATTCTGGGTTTAGAGAAAGTTTGTGATTTATTCCAGTGTAGTAATATAGCCTAAACTTCGTTGTTTAAGATGGTTGACAAAAAGAAGCCAAAACTTGTCTATGGAATCCTCTCTTTTTCAATATGTTGTTTGAAGATAACTGATGTGTTACATTATTGGGATTTGAATATCTGATAAAGAGAAAATGAAATTCTTGCAATCCAGAGTGTATGATACTCTTGTGTATAAACTCATTGAATTCATTTGATCAGATTGCTCTGTCCGATACCATGTATTTGAAATATTGGACCTTGGATGGACACATATAATAGTTCCGAATCGAATCTCTTCTCTTTAGAAAGAAGATCTTATATCTATAAAACCTCTCTGCCCCCCTCTCCCAAAAATATTTTGGTTTAATTACTAAATGTAATGAGTTCAATGTGCAGGTTTGTTTTTTTCCCACTTTGGATATTTCATGCGGTTGTTGCCCGCGGAAGATTCTCACTACCTGCTCCATCAGTTCCACATAATCGTCATGTATGTCACTATGTTTCTCTGCAATTCTGAAATCGTTTTTAGAGTGATTCCTATTAGCTTTGTTACTAGAACATTTGAAATCAATGATCAAGATCTGCAATGTGTGCACTAAAATTTCTCTTTCTTGGACAGTGGGCACCGTGCCATGCCGTTGTTGCAACACCACTGCTTGTTGCATTTGAGTTGCTCCTTTGTATATATCTTGAGAGTGTTTATGGTAAACAGCTGATGCCTTGCTATTGGTTTTTAACCATTGAGAATTGACAACTAGTTCTCATGCATTCCAGTTATTTTGTTTATTTTTCTTTTCATGCCTGGGGAATATATTTGGTTTTTGACTTGCTAACTACATTGAGCTAATTCATAATCATGGGGTTTCCAATTACCCACATATAAGCTTTATACCATTTGATTGATTCATTGTGTTAGAAGGCTTTCATTTTTGTCATAATGGCAGCACTTTAAGTTCTTAAAGTCTCAATTTTTTATTTTTGATAAGAAATAAGTTTTATTGATATAAAAAAGGGACACCCTATTACACGGAGTTTACAGGGGTCAACAATCAAGTACAAAAATTTCAAGAATCAAGAAAATTACAAGTCTCAATTTTTAATGCATTACTTTTTGTGCAGTTCTTGGTTTTGAAGCTGTAAACTTGAAGATAGTCTTTCTTCCATTATTGGCACTTGAAATAATTACTCTAATTGACAATTTCAGGTATTTTATTTCTTCAGAATTTTTTTTTTTTTTTCGTTTTATATTTATAAGTGTTATATATTACTGCTTGAAAGAAAGGTCATAAAAATCTTGCTTAACTCATTGGTTCTAAGTTCTATCATATAAGATATATACAATAATGCAAAAGTGTTGCTTGGTTTTCATCTCTTTAATTTTTTTTTTTTTTTTTCTGGGGGGGTGGGGGTGGGGGTGGGGGCAAATGTCACCTCGCCCCATAAGTGTGGGGTGATATGGGTGAGGGTGGGGGTTCGAATCCCCTTGGGTGCATCATGTGTGAGTATTTACCAAACAAAAAAAATCTTTATTTCATTTTGGTTGAACTCAATTAGATTGACGAGTTGTAGGATATGATTTTTGTTCTTTTTGGGGTTCAGTGGTGATGCCTGGAGGAGTTGTTGATTTACAGCTTGTTGGCAAGGCTGTCTTAAGCTACATAGGAACAGTGAGGTTTGGAAAGGCTATCCCTTATTGCTTGATCTGGTGTGTTTGGAGGGAGAGGAATGAGCAAAGCTTTGAGGGGTGTGAACGAGCAAGTTTAGATCTGAAACAGCAGTTTCTTAATCTTAGGACCATGTTTGAATGGATGACAGCAACAGCTCGTTTTTTGTTTTCAAACTTGTTATATTTGTTTATCATCGTAGCTTTCAAGCTTGATTTTGTTGTAACTAAGTATATGTCCTGTGTTCTTGGTGCACTTGATTCTTATCAATAAAGCTTATCACTAATAATAAAATAAAAATAGATTGCTCAGTTATTGATGCATGCAGTTGAATGACCTCAACTTGCCAGCTATCATGCCCCAGTTTCTTTCTTTTATCCTCTCTTGAATTCCAAGGATTCATCCTTTACAGCTTATTGCTGGAATAATACATTTTCATTCCTTCCTATTATCTTCTTTTTGACTGTTGCTTTCTCTTACACGTTGCTTTCCCTCTCACTTGTAATTAACTCATACATCTGACAGGATTTGAACTAGTGACCTCACCCACTGCCCCATACTTATGGGAGGTGAGATTATCATCTCCCCAAAAGGCCTTTGGCACCCATTCACATCACATGTTGCTCACAATGTTACGCTTAAATTTTGATTTATTATCATGAGTTTATTTTGATCAAATATGCGTCAGGCTTTCCATCTAACATGTATTCAATTCTTTTATAGAATGTGCAGGGCTCTGATGCCTGGAGATGAAGAAAGCATGAGTGATGAGGCTATATGGGAGACGCTTCCTGTAAGTATTAAATTAGTTGCTCTACTGTCCAAGGATTGACATATATTATTAATGAATAATGGAAGTGAAGTCATATGCCTTTTCTTTAAATATATATATACATATGCTTTCTGTAATATTTTATTTCTTTTATTGAAGAGAATGTTAATGTTTCAAATGAAGAACAGGATGACAACGAATGTTCTGAGGAGGTTAAATGTTGAGGACTTTTTGACATGATGTGAGAAGCAAGCAATGTTTTTTTTTTTTTGTTTTTTTTGAGGTGGGTGGGTGGGTAGATTTGCTAACAGATTAAATGGGTGTGAGTGAACTGAATTGAGTTGAGTATTAGGCGGTTAGGGTGAGGCTCTGTCCTGATAGCTGTAGCTAGAGCTTGTATTATTGCATTATACCGATTAAGCATGTCTATCTCCTTGAGACAGAGAGTAAGTAATTCCAGTGGTGTGGTTTGATTTAAAGCAGTTCTAAATTTTGAAACATAGTGGAGAAGAGTTTTTGATTTCTAGAGTAATTGGTAGTAAAAAGGATGTCACAAATCTTATTGATCCAAATTGTCTCTATGTAATTTTTTTATACAAGTGTTTATGATTGAGAATAAAAACATGTTTTTTTGGTTTGTCCAAGGTAGGGTCCGTGTTTTGGGTGACAAAACAAGCAATGATTTTATGAAGAATTTAACAGATAGACCGATTGTTTTATTTGAAGTATTTGCATTGAGGCAATCCTAATGAGTCTGCAAAAAAATGAGATGCTTGATATTTGTGCTTTTACTTATTGTTGGTGTGCCTGTGGTATACATCTAGAGTACAGGAGTTGCTCCCCTTTGCACTTAATTGATGCATTATCACTTATAAAATATGAGTCTGCAAAAATGATGTCATTTATCCATCTTGTCAACTCTTTGCTGCTGTTTTCCTTTCCGCTCTAAACAAGATGTGATATCTGTTTGTTTTGTTTTTGTCTTGTCCAAATGTCTCCTATGAAATTACTGTTTTTTAGGGTACAAATTTTGTTAGTAAACTGTTGCCTTAGCTAAATTCTTGGTCATTAAATGACATTCATTGGTTTTTATTTCAAAGTGCTGGTTAAATGGTGGAAATGAATATGTCAATAGTTTTTATTTGTTTTATGTATTCTCTGCTGTGCTTTATTTATATGTTCTTTTTAACCAGCACATGTCTGGATATTAACTTCAACATCAGGTATTATGATCACAAACTTGGGCATGTTGAAATGCATTGGTTTGTAATATAAATTGTCAAGCATTTCTGAAAACAGTCTGGTTTTCATCCTCCCTGTATGTTCTCTTTTTAAATATAATTTTCACTTATTTAAAAACATACTTCTAAGTTTTCACAATTACTAAATGATCTGCTGATATTCTGCATGTAGCACTTTTGGGTTGCAATCTCCATGGTCTTCTTTGCGGCTGCTACAGTCTTCACCCTCCTAAAACTGTGTGGTAATTTCTCTCCCTCACCATAATTATCAAAGTTAATTATGATAAAATGCATATATTAAGTAAAGACTAAAAATTTTATTCGCCTAAGCTTTATGTTATGGTCTCATGATCCATTGTATCATTACCTCCTTATCATTTATCAATAGTTTAATGGGCATTACAATCTACTTTATATTGTCCTTGCTTGGAATTATGTTTTGGAAGATAAGATCTATTCCTGTTATGGAAATTAATATTGTTAGATTGACAGGACACTAGTAAAAAAAAATTATATTCTGCCCTACCTAGAAAATGTTTCTAGGAAAAATGCAATACGACTTCTTTAGGAAATGTAAGGCTGATGAATTAAACACCACCCAGTCAAATAAGGCAAAGTATGTAATGTGGCCTTCTCAAAGAGAGAGGCTTGAGTGTTTGGTGTCTTTAGAAAATTCATTGTATTGACATGTCCATATTGTATATGTGTCCTGCACCTGTGTCATAGAGAAGCTGAGAAGTATCTTCTTGGTTGGGACGACTAAGTTTGCACAGCTTCAAAACATCATTTAAAAAATAATACTTCATTGACTAAACCTTGCTACTCCATTGTTCCTTGGCAACTGATATATGGTAATTTGTCTTTGCATTGTTTGGGATGACCCAGTTGGTGCCCAAATCTGTGATTGATCTTTTGGAATGTGCTGGCAAGGGCGTTTTCATCGCCATCGAGTAGCTTAGGTTTGGCAAGCTATGCCTCTTTGTGTCATGTGGAATTTGTGGCATGAAAGAAACAAGACGGTCTTTGATGGAGTTGAATTTCCTACCTTTCTAATATAGTGTATTTTGCTGTCCTTGTATGACTGGCAGAGGGCCCATGGTGGCATTCCTTCCATGTCTTTTGCTGATTTTCACTCTCTCTCTCTCTCTCTCTCTATATATATATATATAATTTGTATTCCTTGAAATGGGACTGAACATCCTGTGTCAGCCTATTTTCCTTCTTCAATAAATTTCTACTTGTACAAAAAGGAAAAAAAGAAAAGAAAAAAGAAGGAAGGAAGGAATCCATTCTTTCACCTTCAATAGTAATACATAATCTGGATATTATTTAATTGATCCATTGTACTCATGTACACATGATGTAACAGGTGATGTAGGGGCGCTTGGCTGGTGGGACTTGTTTATAAATTTTGGGTATGATTAATCTACTCTAATGCCATTTGTATTCTTTAAATTTTACCTTTTTAAATAGTGTTGCCCTTGCCCCCTGTGATATTGACACATTGACGTTTATATTCAAGGTGTTGAATGACAAATAAATTCCAAACTTTTTTTTTTTTTTGTTAACAACAGTATTGCGGAATGCTTTGCATTTCTTGTTTGTACAAAGTGGTCTAATCCGGTGATTCATAGAAATTCTCCTACAAGGGAAGCTAGTTCATCTTCTACAACTATTAGATATCTTGACTGGAATAGTGGCTTAGTAGTTTCTCCAGAGGAGGATCTGCAGGAAGAAAGAATGTGCGGTTTGCAAGACATTGGTGGCCATATCATGAAAGTTCCAGTAATTGGTTTTCAAATCCTACTTTGTATGCGCTTAGAGGTATGTATTTTTGAGTTATGGTAATGGTTAGTTTTTGGGATATCTTATGATGGTTTCTGATTTCAGGGAACACCTGCTAGTGCTAAGGAAATACCACTGCCACTTCTTTTCTCTCCTCTTTTCCTACTGCAAGGCGCTGGTGTACTACTTGCTACCTCTAGGTTGGTGGAGAAAATTGTACTGTTACTTCAGAGTGGAACTGGCACAGGATCATATTTTAGATTTTCTGCAAGAGCTCATGACTGCTTGGCGTACTTGCACCATGGTTCCAGGTAATGACTTCTTCCACCTCCGAAGAAAAAGCTTAAATGGGTCACACTGACTTTACTGAATCAATATGTAAGCATTGACCAGTGCAAGTGCTATGGACTAATTCTTGATCTGAAAATCTTGAACACCAGGCTACTGGGTTGGTGGTCAATTGATGAAGGAAGTCGAGAAGAACAAGCCCGACTATTCCACCAGGGAGATTCAGGGTTAGTATTCTTTTACTTTTACTATTATATTTGTAAGTGCACTGTATGCAAATGTACTTTGATTGCATATGTGATTGGGTGACAAAATATCCACTTTACTAATTTTATCTTTGCTTGAACATGACTTTGTATCTGTTAGAAAGCAAAATGCAAGAAAGAACTTTAACTTAGATGCAAAATCGTTGAAATTAAAATTTATTTTTTGGCATAAATATGGAGAGTTTTACACTTTAACCTCCTAAACTATACTCTCTTTTACTTTACACTTATTCCTCTAAACTATACCCCTTTTACACTTACCCTCCCTAAACTATGAGAATGCACACTTTATCTACTTAAACTATATCCCCTTTACACTTACTCCCCTAAACTATGAGAATGCACACTTACTTGACTAAACTACTACCCATGGGATGGGGTGCAAAGTGTTATACGGGTAATAGTTTAAGGGGGGTAAGTGTGTACTCGCATAGTTTAGGAGGGCAAGAGTTACACGGGTAATAGTTTAAGAGGGTAAGTGTAAAAGGGGGTAAAGTGTAATTTTCCCCATAAATATGCTACTGTAGTACTCGAGAATATGAATTTCTTGCAACAACTAGTTAACTCTTTTAATACCTTCTCCAATGATATGAAGATTTATGAATGAGAAATGCTTTCTTTGTTTTTTTTTTTTTGTGTGGGGGGGGGGGGGGGGGGGGGGAGGGGGGATGATACAGTCTTCTTGATGAGCTCTAGCTCAAATGACACCTTGTAAGAGTATGGTGGAGCGAGGTCATGGTTTTAAGACCCACCGGATGCCTGTGTAACTTGTCAATAAAAGAATGATATTTTCATCTCAAGTGTACCTTTTGAGTTGTTCTGTGGTCTGTTTTGCAAATTAAATTTTCTGTTCTGAGTAAATAAATTTCTCCAATATAAATATTTATGAATGAAAAATGATTACTTTAGGGGTGATATAGTCATCTCAATGAGCTCTAGCTCAAATGGCAATGAGGTTGTTGGTTCAAGACCCATCGGATGCATGTGTAACTTACCAATAAAAAAATGCCTCATGTCTTTGTTGTCTTTATTTGCTCCCTGATTAATTGATGATCTTGACAATTTTATGCAAAATTAAGAGTCAATGGTAATGTAAAGTACATTAGACATTGTTAAAATTTTGATTAGATAACAAGACAAAGAATATTTTCTAATTTAGATTGTTACAACCAAATGATGTCCAAATATGAAAATGCAGTGTCCTTGTTTCAGGTAGTGTATGCTCATTTCTAGAACATTAAAACCCAGCTTGAAAAGTGCAGTGGTTCCCCTTCTGCCTGTGGCATTTTAGCTTTAGTTGCTGCGTTATATCTTCACTTTCCATATGAAATCCATCAAAGGGTTTTGCACTTTGCAATTTTGCTGATCTTTGTACATTTGGTTACTTACCACACAGGTATAACACTTTTAGCGGTTATCCTCCTGAGATTGTGAAGAAAATGCCTAAAAAGGATCTTGCTGAGGAGGTGATCATAACTCTCTTTATCAACTTTAGGCAAATTCCATTTGAGACAACTTCCGTTTCATTTGTTTTGTATTTATGATTCTCAAAATGGTTGGTTGCTTTGCAAAACCAATCATTCACCTCTTTCCTTGATTTTCTTGATTCTTGTAATTTTTGTACTTGATTGTTGACCCCTGTACACTCCCTGTGTACTAGGGTGTCCCTTTTTGATATCAATAAAACTTATTACTTATAATAAAAAAAAAAATGATTCTCATTTATCTCAGGTTTAGCCGAACTCAACATTTTGGGACTTAGGCTTGATTGTTGTTGTTGTTATTTATCTCAGGTTTGGAGACTGCAAGCAGCTCTGGGTGAGCAGACAGAAATCACAAAATACAGCCAGCAGGAGTATGAAAGACTTCAAAATGTAATTTTCTCATCCTTGACTCCTAGTTTAATGACAATATGGACATGATATGTTAACTTGTGTTGTTAACTTCATGCATAAGGGGAAAAAAGAAAAAAGAAAAAAGAAAAAGCCTTGTCTTGTGACTACTAGTTAGAAATTATCTGTTCTTTGACAACTTAATCTCTCCTTGGGAGTTTTTTGGACAAAGATGTAAACAAGGAATTAAAGCTTAGATATGCGAAATATCTGTATGTGGTTCCTAGATTGAACATACACAGGATTGCATGAAAATAAAAATCAATATTTGGAATGTATGATTTTCAATTATAGTCGGTTGTAAATCCTGTGATAATATGCATGTCAACATTTGTCGATGAACATTATATTTTGACTCCTGAAATCCATGATTTTTGCAGCCTTTTTTTTTCCTGTAGGGTTTTTGTGAATACAACTCTACCTTTTTTCTGGACAGCCATAATTTATTAAACAATGATTCGCAAGATTTAAGCAAGGAGGTTGTGGTGAGCTAAGAATCGTGGTTTTTAGGCAGACCCTAGGGAAAGTTGTGAGAATGGAACTGTCAAGTAGGGAAGAGTGTTAGTGGTGGTAGCAGTGATGATGATGATGATGATGATTAGCAAATATTAACTTTTGGTTAGTATGGATATTGCTTCATATAGGAAATCCATGCCAGCTTGGCATCCAATCCTTTTTGCCACCCGAGATTTATTGTACAATTTGTTTTAATTTTTCCCCATTTTTTAAAACTAAGAGTAAATTATCCCAAAGAATACTACAGGATTAGAAACTGAATTTGCAATGAGTAAAACATCAAGTAGTATTATGTAATCATCCCTAATATTCTCATCACATTGGAAGTTAAAATGAGATACGCTTAGGTGTTTTTGATGATAGATCTTAGATCGACAAATTCTTTACGGTTATTCTGAAGCACTGTTGCCAAGTGCAACCCAGTAACAAATATTGGTGTGTTGATTGGTATTATTATTTTTTATCTGAAACGAAAGGTACTGAATGCATCATCAAATATGCTACTTTTGCCTACTGAATTGGAAAATGATAACTAGGATGTTGTTTGTGCTTTCATCTGTGCAGGCATCCATGCTTGTGCTCGTTCTAGTTTGTTTTTAGATCTTCTGTTCATTCCTGAATAAATTTGATTATAAAGGTTAATCCAACTTAATACCTTAATCTTGTCTTGATGCACTGGTCAGGAAAAAGTTTTATGTAGGGTTTGCTTTGAGAGAGAGATTAGCGTGGTCCTGCTTCCATGTAGGCATCGTATCCTTTGCAGGTAGCTTTTATTTTTATTTTTTTTATCACATTGATGCACCTGATTTTTTAACACGCATTCTTCATGTAAAGCTCAATCAATTACTTTATTTTTCTGGTGTGATGCTAATTGTTTCCCAATGTGTTGCAGTACATGCTGTGAGAAGTGTAAAAAATGCCCAATTTGCCGTGTCCCTATTGAGGAGTGCTTACCTGTATATGATGTTTAGTTTTAACTTGCCCTGCCTTTTTTTTATCAAGTGCACAAATTGGAGCCCATGGAGGTAAAAAGCAATGATGGGAGAATGTTACAGTTTCAACTTTTTATTGGAACTTCTACAATACTGAGTGTTGCTTGTTCAAATTAACATAACAAAGGTTAGGTAATACAGGAATTGAAGTTGCTATAGCTATATCAACTTTGGGCAGTTGTTTTTCTAAAATTTTTCCCTCCTCTTAAATTGTAAATATACTGTGCTTTTATAATGGGGAATCACAGGAATAGCATGTTGGAATTTCTTGGCATGCTATGTGACAGTATTGTGATTATGAGCTGGTTTTCTGTGTATAAAATAAATTTAATGTTTATTCTTTATGTGAAAAATCCGGACACGACATTGTAGGAGTAATATGTGGTGAAGTCAACATTGAGAAGAAAATATTTTATAATTGCGAATTAGAGCCCTATAGTTTAATTGGTTGTGAAAAAAAAATGTTACATTTAGTGCTCATGGGGATGAGTAATTATTTAGTATTTAAAGAATAGTGCTCCCTCCTTTAACAGAATTGTAGGTTATATTAATTTAACTAATCGAAGGGTTCCTCATTCATGTGAGGGGAGCATCTGGTGTATATAATAATTTTCCCAGACTAATGGTGAACAGAAATCTTCTGTCTAACTTTTTGTATTTTACTTTATTCTTTATCAATTGTGATATGTGATGTCTTATTATTATGATTGTTATTATTATTTTGTATTCACTAATGGTCATCTTGATTATATATTTTAAATTATCTCTTTCTTTTGGTTCATAAAAGGTTTATTAACATTTTGCATGATATGATGTTGGGACTGATGCAACTCTTATGCAGGAAGCATCAAGAACAATTATGTATGCTTAGTTTAGTTGTGCTCTCTTTTCATAGCAAGCTTTAAAACCTAATTGTCTCTTTCGGTTGTCTCATATCCCATGTGTTAGAACTTAAAAAGGAAGATAGATATTTTTGGCAATAAATATTGGTGCTACTCGATACATTATCACAATGAATACTGCATTCTCTTACATGCAAACAGTACTTGCAAAAGAGAGAAAGTAGGCATCCCCCAATTTTGTATACCTTGGCGGGTGCTTTATTAATTACAGTTTGAACTGTTCCAAAGATCTCAAATGACCTAAAGACTAAACTTCAATAACTAAATATAAATGTACGACTAATGAACCATCATACACATAGTGAACCATAACAACAAAAAAAAAAAAAAAAAAAAACAAACAAACAAACAAACAAATCACACAACAACATTGGAAGAGCTTGAAATACGTTTGGGATAATGTAGTAACAAACGAGGCTTGCTCAAGCTGCAGAGATTGCCAACGCTTCTGGTTTAGAATTTGGCACAATGATGGCATCGTTGCTTATTGGCTTGTTGACTACTTTTTGAGTGTCACCAATCAATCTGGCGAAGTCCTTGAAGCACTCGTCAATGGTTCGGAAAGGTGTGTCCGGATAAAGAGAGCTGGTTTCAACATCTGTCGGCTTGTCCAAGGAGTAATTTACTTGGCAACCAATTATGAAAATATCATGAGTAAGGGCTGCAACAATGCTTTGTGGGATGGGCATCTCTGGTAGCATCAGCAAGAGAAAGATATGGCATTACATTTATGGTGTGCCAATGTGTAATATGGCAAGAAATTTGGATACATCATACATGGCGTTTTTCCTTGAAGAAGTACAAAAGATTGGAATTCTTTTCTTTTTTAATAAGCTCACTTGAGTGATAAAGCTGTTTTGAGCAAATTTTTTCTTAATAGAAAATTTCAAAATCCCATGCTATTTGTTTTTCAAACCCTCTTTTCTTCAACTTTAAAATCATACTACTAAATACAAGATTGGATGAATTGTCATTTTTGTCTTAAAAGCTAATTTGTAAATTTGGATTTTCACAACTTGTTTATAATGTTTGTACTTTGTACCATAAAGAATTTCATTTAGGTTGGGTCTCGACTCCCAACCCTTGAAAGTTACTCGTGTCTGTTTGGCTAGAGTTTATAAATTTAGTTATTAACTTTTAACTTTTATGTATAGTTTTTTAAAACTTCATTTTTTAAAAACTTTTTCAAAGTACATATATATTTTAGTACCCTTTTAGCAAAAAATATTTCAAAAAAAAGCTAAATAAACACTTCCCAAACAGACACTTAGTACAAGGAACTTGAATTATTGAAATTGTGAATAATACTATTTTCAAAGTTCCAAAGAATTGATTAAATAATAATAATAATAATAATTATTATTTTTTGTGTCATGTGGTATCACCTCCATTATCTTTGAAATTCTAGTTTTATTATATATATAAAAGAGATAAGTACCTTTGGCAGCGGTAAGTAGGTCATCCTCTGAAACAGTGACCCTAGGTAGCTTACGCCCAATCTTCTCCTCCCACAAAGATGCAAGCTCGTTAATGTTTAGCAAATTGCCAGATGGCCGAAAATGAAGAGTTTTGTTGAGCGTTCGAACATCATCAATGGATTTTATTGTGAATTTCCCAATGTCATCACCCGCCACAAAATAAGCTGTTGAGATTCAAAAACTACATCTCAATTGAATATTACTACTAAAACCTTATTACCAATGGAAGCTTAACAACTACATGTAAATAATTATGAAAATTTGATGTTGATGATGATGAAGTGGAGAATATAAATTAATATGCACGATGATATTGCTGGCTTTTTTAAAATTATTTTTATCAATTTAAGATAACAATAGGCCTAAGCATTGTAAACGATAGCATAATTATTTACAAATCATGTCTCGTGGAGTGGAGGTTACTTGTTTGAATCTGTCTATCAACTTCAAGTCAAACTCCCTTATAGAAAATGAGACGAAAAATAAAAAAAAAACCAAAGAAAATGGTAAATTTTGTATGTCTAATTTTTCCTACATACTTATTTTAAACAAAATTGCTTCAACTAAGGCCTCTTTTAAAAGCAATGCTCAACTTTAATCAACCACCTTTTGGGAGTAACAATGTTTTTTTGGTCATTCTACTTTGTTCATGCTTTCAATGTGGTACTATTTAGTCCATTACACAGAGAGAGAGAGAGAGAGAGAGAGAGAGAGAGAGAGCAACAAAAGAGTATTCTCATTAGGTAATGTAAAAGGCATCAAAATGTAAAATACATGATATTATTCACAAAAAATACACAAAAATACCTCACATCTAATGAGATATTTTGCATATATTTTTACAACTTGCTACAATGGTTATGTAAATATAAATAACCATTATAGCATTGTGTCAAAGTTTCTTTAATTCTTTTTTTATTCTCTCTCTTCTCGCTTGTCTCACTTTTTGTCTTCTCTCTTCCATTATAACATTGAAATAAGATTATTTTAATGTAATGTATTGTAAAATAAAAAATGAGATGTATAGTGTGTTGTAAAAATGAAAATATAAAATAGATAAATTGACTTTTTGATGAGATAAAATGCATTTATTTTTGCATGAGTGGATGAGAATGCAATACCCATACCTATAACTATTCCTATCTTACAGGAGTCTAAGTCAAGACCTATGTTAAACCACTAATCTAATTTTATTTTTGGTTCCGCTTGCATGAAAACTAATTAAGTATTGAGAATTTGTTAAAATAAATACAAATATGAAATCATCATCTCCAATTTTCTGTTCTTGGTTAACTGATTAAGTAGCATTTATAAATTATTCAAAGATAAAATTAATAATTATAGCTTGACCAGAGATTCCATTGGAGAATGGAAGTTCACACTGTGTTTGATGGGGATGGGTTGGTAGATCATAGATAAAATTAAGTAGCATTTATAAATTATTCAAAGATAATATTAATAATTATTGCTTGACTAGAGATTCCGTTGGAGAATGGAAGTTTACATTGTGTTTGATGGGGATTGGTTGGTAGATCATAGATGTGTACGGCTATTCTTGCTCACCTCATAAGGTTGGTCCATGATAAATACATACTCTAAGATAAATATATATCTCACTGATTATTTGTTCAAGAAGATATATAATTTGTTCTACCATTGAGATGGCGTGTGTTATTATGCTAAGGAAACTGATGTCTGTAATAGACTATTTAAGTGAGAAAAATTGTGTGTCCTGTATTACTTGTGTAAGATGCGGCGAGAAAACACATTAACGTAGAAGAAAGAGAAAAACATAATATTATATAATGAAAAATAATGATAATAATAGAAAGGAAAGAAAGAAAGAAAGAAAAATTGTGATCCTCTTACTCTGTGACTTGACCTTATACTATATAGTATACTGAAGTGGACATATCAAACTATTCTTCATTTGAAAAGGTAGAAAATCAGAAAGTTTAAAAAAAAAAAATATGTGTATATATATATATATACACAAGTATGTTAGAGCATTCAAATCAAAGATGTGAAAAGTGCTAAAATATTATTTTAAAGCTCAAAACACAAAAATATGCTCTACATCAAAATTATCAAATCTCAAAAGTTTTAGCAAAAACTAATGTTAGGCATTGTTTAGAAAAAAAAAAAAAAAAATCAAACGTTAGGCATGGAATTCAATTCAGAATTCACGTGGATTAGGTGGAGTTAGGCCTTTTACACTTGTTCCAAGTTTTATTATTATTATTTTTAAATATAATAATTAGACAATTTCGATTTATATGTAATGGACTGGGCTATTATAGAAGGAAAAAATTGATGATGTATTGAGCCTAATATACTCAAAGACAGAGGATTTAAAATACTATGGGAAAAAAGAATATATATATATATATATGTAGGTAATTCGGTATATCAGTATTAACTGGTACCGAAATTTATCATTCTCTTAACTATATCGAAATGACTTCCCATACGAAATTGGCCTTCTTGATCCAAACCTCTTTATGAGGTTTAGGTTTTTTGAGATTCTAGAGGACCATCCTTGTTTGGTCGTAAGAATCATTATCTCTATAGTTGAAGCAAGACACAAATTAATATAGTTGCTTGCTTCATTATACCCTAAGAGCATATATTAATTGGACCCAATTTTGATATAATTGTTTTTATCCAAAAGCTTTTAGTCTTTGATCTTTCAAGTTAAAAATTACGGTGTTAGGGCACAAATTAAAACGCTATATTTTTTTTCTTTATATATATATATATATATTATTCACAAATTAATGTAAAATACAAATAACCACCTTAAATATGTGTGCGCGCACTTTTAACTATATACCATTTTTTTTAGAATCGAGTATATACCATTGAGTGATGTGTTTTTTCTTCATTGAAAAACATGCATTAGAATTGATAGTTGAAACTTTAATTTATATAATATTTTTTTCTTCTTTTTAATGTGTGTCTTGAAGGCATCAGTTGAAAAGAGCCAGAACTCTCATAAATGCATGCAACCAAATCCTAAAAGAATGCAAGCTATATCACCACCAAAGTAAGCTTAGCTAGGTATTGCATTATTAATTTATCATTTTTTTTAATGACAGTGTAAAGTTAAAAAAAAAAAGAAAAGAAAAGAAAAGAAAAAAACTGGTGAAGTTTATTAATGGGTCTTGTTAATTAGAGTGTTACTTCTAAGGGCATAGATCATTGAATGATTTTTCCTTTAGAATAGATAATATATAAAAGAAGATACTACAACTTTTACTATAAAAAGTTTACAAACTAATGTAATAATGAATGTATTATTCAACAATATAATAAATAAATATTAGAATTATTTTTTATGATAAGTAACACAAGAACTTATTAATTTTTTCTGAAATAAATTTTTTAATATATATAGCAAGACTCAAATATAATTTAAAAAAAGAAAAGAAAAGTATAATCTAATCATTTGAGCTCCTAATCTAAAAGGTTGAGATTTTAAAGTGGGTCTTGCATGGTTCCCTTATGACCATGCATTATTTATCGGATTACATTAACGGGCACCGTAGGTTGCCCGTTAATAACAACTTTATTTTTTTTTTTCTGTGGAGCTAATTTTATATATATTTTCTTTTATTTATTTAATTTTTTTTTATACGGTGTTGTTAACATTTTCTTGTTTTGACAGGTAGATAGAAATGTATGGTATTTTGAAAGGGGCAGCTCCGTTGTGCTTGTCACCATCAACTAAAATAATATTCCTAAACAGTTAGGATATTTTCCCCAAAAAAATAAAGAACACCCACTACTTCCATTTATGAAGCAAAAAATCACTTATTCTTTTTTAAAAAAGACAAAAAGAAAAAGAAGTGTCACCTTTGACAGTGCCATCACCATAAACGTGGAAGGTATCCAAAGGAGGAAGAACATCAGCCGGATGATGGTTGTCATGATAGGGCCAAGCAGCAATAGAGTTGCAGCAAATGTATGTATATGGGACGCCAGCCGCCTCAATATACCGTCTCACTTTTCTCTTTTCCTCGTACATGGTCAGGGCTGGCTCCACTGGGTCCGCTCTGTCCATATCGTGCCCAAACTCCGACGGTAAAAACCTCTGCAAGTTTATTAACAATACTTTATAATGGCTGCTTAGTTCGAGATTTTTAATAATGGTGTTTAATTTTTAGTGCTGTGAAAATACGTGTTTGAGTGTTGCAGAATTATGTGTTAAAAATATTATTGTTATTTAAATATTAGTACCAAACAATTGTTGTATCAAAGTTTTTGTTTTTTTTTTTTGAGAAACTGGTAAGAAAAGTTTATTAAAGTAAATTAAACTAAAAGACATCATTCAAATTACGTGGTAGGTCTTCTAACTACACATCACTAACATATTTCTTTTTTTTTTTTTAAAAAAAGTTCAACACGTCGGTGTTATTATATGAGACCTGCATGTTATGAGTGTACACCCAAATGCAAACTATTATTTATCTATACATCTGTAATTTGTAAAATTTATTAACTATACTTTATATATTATTGTATCAAAGTTGTTGTTGTTGTTTTCTGTTTTTTGTTTGTTTTTTTTTTATAATAAATTTTCATCGTATTGCGTGTCAGATACATTCACATGTTTCTTCTAAAAAACAGTACTTGTCGGTCTTATTATACGGGACCCGCATGCTATGGGGCTGTTTGGTAACGTAGTTTGAAAATTGTTATTTGTAGTTTTTTGAAATACGTGTGGGTAAAAAAGTGTGTTGAAATGTGTGAAATATTGTTTAAAAATTAAAAAATGTTGTTTGAAAATACAAACCAAACGGGCGATATAAGTGTACACCCGAATGCAAACTATTATTTATCTATACATCTGTAAAATCAAAATGGGATCATTTTAGGTGGAAAAATGTCCTTTTCAATTTATATTGGCATGAGTGCATGACTTTTGAATGCAAGACCAGTTTTTATACCATCAACGACGCATCACCACTGCCTTTCTTTTTCAAACTCTCACAAGGAGATGGACCCCACACATGTGAGGTCCACCTCACAAGAGGATGCATGCTCTGGAAACATAATAGATTTTCTCTAGGCCATTACCTTGACAGTGCCGACAGCTTTAATGGCATCAACTAAACTGAGCTGGGTTGAGATGTGTGCACCACCAACAGCTGATATTACAACCTCAATCTTGTGCTCTTTCAGAACCTTCTCCATTAAATCCCGATCCTCAATTGAGCCCTAATATCAAGTCAATCAATCATATATATAAGATCTCCGTTCACACTACACATAAACATGTATAAACAAAATTCTATCATTAGACAAAACTTGCCTACAATTATTCAGGTTTGTGTTAAGAAAAATGCTAAGCACACAAAAAATTCTTCCATTTTTATCATAACTCGCCATGTAGTTAGCAGTAAGTAGTGAAAGTGTAGACCAACCGTCTTACTTTCACCACTAAAAACTTGTCATACGGTGAGTTATGGCAAAACCGAAGACAACTCGAAAAGAAAGAAAAAATTGCGATAGTTTCACTCTCAAAAAATGGATAAAGAGTAGAATTACATGTATGATAATGGCTCCTTTTTCTTGCAGGGATTTGATGGTGGACGCCTTGGAGGGGGAGGTTGGTCTAGGCTGAACAAGAAGGTACGTCGGCCGACCAAAGTCGAGGCTAGCTTCGGCCACAAAGCGGCCTATAAACCCGGTTGAGCCTATGATCATGGTCCGACCAGCCTCCGAAACATTAGGATTTGAACCACACATTTTTTTTTTTTTCAGTTTCTCTGATCAAATGATAAAAAGCAAAAACCTTTAGAGAAGAAGAAGAAAAGGCACACAATAGTAATGATAGGAGGAAAGGGGTCGTGAGGGGTTTTATAAAGTGGGCATAAGGCTAAGATGGGGGTTTTATGCATGTTTGGTAACGTTCACGCGCATAGCGAGTGAGGTTTGGTTCATTGGTTGATGGGCTTTGGTTTGGCTAACTTTGTTCGGTGTCTCGTTCTTATTTTGTCCTTTTTTTCGAGTGGAATGTTTGATGGGGGTGTGATTACTTACCCAAAAAAAAAAACTTTAAAAAAGAAAATGGATGTGGTTTGATAATTGATATACCACATCTTCGACTGGTAGTTGAGTATAAGAGAAGTACTCTATTGAACCAAACGAAAATTGTAAAAAACTTATTTTACGTTTTATAATATTAATATGATTCATGTACTTGCTCACTTTTAATTTTCTTAATTTAATTTTATTATTCTCTAAAATGGATAAAAACCTGTTAGATAGTAATTTTTGTGTGCATTTATTTTAATTAGCATAATTTTTTTTTAACTTATTTTTCAAAACACTCCACATCAAATTATTTGTGAAATTAATTTTACACAAATATAAACTCGTTGAAGTGGGTCATTTTTAGGTAAAAAAATAAAAATATGTAAATTGACATCTTTTTCGATCACACACCCATTATATGAGTGCAACACATATATGTAGGCACCTCATTTTGCTTGTTACACAAGCGCACTATTACATACAATTTTTTGAACTGAAATCGTGAGTTGAAAATATAATTTTAAAATTGAATTGCGTTTGACAAAAATTGTCTTTCTTAAATAGCCAACAAATTTTAGATCAATATTTATTTACCATAAACAACAATATTTAATTGGTTTTTAACCGATTGAGGGGCAAGTTCTTAGTCAAGGATGAGTCAATTTAAGCATGGGTGGATACTTACATACTAGTTAATCCAATTTAAGTAGGTGGAGATGGGACTATTATTAAAAATTAGGACTATTATTTTAACTGTCTTTGTGCTTTCATGCACAGTTTGAAGAATTTTCCAAGTAGTATGAGCAATATCAACATTTGAGATTCTCCTAAAATCTTTCATAGAAACAGCATTAAAAATAGCATTCATAACTTTGCTATTAAAAGCAGCTGTTTTTTTTTGGGACGTTGACTACTCACTAACAGGAGTAGCCAGTTTCTCCTATTCGTATTCAACGGAGTTCCACACTCTCTCATCTATAGATTTCAAGAAGGCTTTCATTCTAACCTTTCAATAGGCATAGTTATTCCCATCAAAGTGTGGAGGGATCACAAGAGAGTGACTGTGTTCCATGATAACAGGGGTCAAGGATTAACTCTTAGATCAAGAGATCTAACACAAGAGCTAACCTGCTATGACACCATTTGTTAGGTTTTTAGACCCCTTAACACAATATGTTTAACCTAATATTAAGCCAAGTTGATTAACAAGTTTGTTATTCAAGTCTAGGTTAAACAATTATGAGCAAAATAGAAATAATGTGGAAAGTAAAGAATACAAAGATCTGATAACTCAGGAAAACCAAACGGGTAAAAAACCTAGGGGGGATTTAACCTAACTCCTTAAGGTAAAAACAAATCCACTATAAAAAGAATTGAAGTTTACAAAAGGACCACTAACATCCTAATGCTACTACACATAGAACTTACTGACACGACCACTTGCAAGTTCTGAATCCACGGACTATTTCTTTCTTGGATTTGCAGCAACCACAAGTTCTTCTACTCGTGACTTTGAGACTCCACTCAAAGGTTTTATTGTTCCTTGAATGTTCTTTATGCAACAACTGAACCAACCATCATGTTCTTGATGTGAATCTTGATCTTGATAGCTCTATGTGTGTGTTTGAAGGTACAAACCTCTCAGATCTCACAAAAGACTCAATACACAACTCAACAAAGACCACTAAAATGTAGTTAGAGTTTTTCCTTTTATACTTGGAGTGAAACATTTAACCCTACACGCCATATGGGCTTGGGTTGCGTTTGAAACTTTTGCAGAATTTTCTGGGCTGCGATTTTCAATCGATCGAGCCTTATTTTCGATCGATCAAGCCTTGCAGTTTTACACAGTAAATTCATACAAAACACTCGATTCAAACTTATACTTAAACAAACTTTGAGCAAGCCTAAACCTAGACTTATTGTTTTAATCATAGTTTGCCAACATATACAAAATAAAGTTCTAATACATTTAGTTCCTAAAGTCTTAGAACCTAACAAACCCAAAATTTTAACCACTTAGAAGAATAGACAAAAAAAAGTTGAATTATGCATATTTTTTTAAGAGCTTTCGAGACCATGAGAATACAACTTTGCAATTGTATTATTATATTTTTAACACTTTCATATTAATTTATTTTAAGGAATCAAATTACATGTTTAAATTTTATGTTTAGATTAATGTATTAATTGATTGTTATTAACTATGGATTGTGTTTTTTTTCTTCTTTATTTTAATAGAGTAATGCTATGCATACTGCATTTAAAAATCTTAATTTAAAAATTAGAAAAAAAATGTGGTTTAATTTCAAAATGGAAAAGATATTTGATTTAAAAATTAGATAGACAGAAAAAAAGAAGATGCTATTTTAACCTTTTAATATGATTTAGTAATGCTTCTCCAAGAGAACCCAACAATGAAACTTTGGGTAGAGATTCCTGTAGGTCTTCACCATGTTCCGCGATCGCTTGTACAATGGGCAAGGAAAAAGGGAATGAAGTTCAGAATGATGGAGGAGATATCATAACTACCCAAGATATTAGGAAAACGTAGCTGTGTACATTACTACATTATATAAGGGACAAAACCAAACAGCTTGAGTAAATGGAAATGGGCAGGGATAAGTATTTGTGGTTTCAGAATGTTGGCTTAAATTCCACTTTAGATAAGTATTTGTGGTTTCAAAATGTTGGTTTAATGGGGCACATTTTTTTAGGGTTCTCATCTCAAGAATAGTTGAGTAAGAAGTGTTGTGTTGAGATTGAAGCTTTTTTATTTTTTGAGAAACAAACACACACACAAGGGAGAAGAAAATGGCTTGAAGCTTAGTACACCAAAATTACAAAAGTTAAATTGGACACATGACGCAAAATTAGATTCTGATTTAAAATTCTAATTTGGATATACATCACTGTTAGTTTCTTTAAGACATTCTCACCTCTTCTCGTGTGTGTGTTAAATACTTAGTATTCTAAAAAAAAGATTTTCTCTAAGTTTTACTTGTTAATATATATATATATATATATGAGATGAGTTCAAGTTACACCTGGTATAACTCTTTAGAGTTACAACTTTTCTAAACTATTGGATTTAAGTAAATCTAACGGTCAAAAAAGACACTCATTAATGCTAATATTCTGATTATGATCTCATTAATTATCCCTTATTTATTGCATTTCATACCTATTTCTAAACCTAAAAAAACACAAAAAATATACATCTCTATCTAATTTTTTTTTTTCCATCGTTTCTCAAAAAAAAAAAAAAAAAAAAAATCCTCCACTGCACGTCTCTCTGTCTCTCTATCTCTTTTTCCTCCACCTCCACGGCTCTTCTACCTCTACGGTTAGGTTGCCGGTAAAAAAAAAAAAAAAGGCCGCTGGTTGCACAACCAGTTTTGCACAACTGGTTATAACAAGGGAAAATTTAATAGTTAAGATAAAGGAAATGCGTTGGATAAACTTTCTCAAGGAAAAAAAATGTTCATCCTATGTAATTAGTTTTTTTTTTTTTTTTTCCCAACACCTCAACGGAAAATTCTTGATTTTGAAATATATGACATAGCTCAATATTAAACTATACTTATGAATGTCAAATTATATCTTTGTTTTTTAGGGTGAAGTGTGTGTATTGGTAACGTAATTCAAACTCCATTTGTGGCATGCCTAGTGAATTTTTTATGGGGTTTTAATACAAATATATATATATATATATATCTCCATTCCAAGATTCATCACAAGCACTGGTGATGATATTGAACTAGTGTTACTATGTTGATACAAAATCTGTTTACAAATGCAGTAGCTGTAAAGATCTACAATGTTAGCATATACATTATCTAGTTAGCGAAAAAACGAAGTACCATTTGGAAAGATCTGCAATGTTGGACCATATGAAGAAAATGAGCAATGTGTTATGGAGATGTGACAGAGAAGGGTAATGAAATTGTACATGACAACTTCAAAAAGAAACCATATGAAGTGGGTAACGAAATTGTACTTGACAACTTCAAAAAGTGGAAGACTAACCAGTTGTATAACCAGGCGGGTATTTTTTTTTTTTTTTTCCTACCGGCAACTTGGCCATGGAGGTGGAAGAGCAATGTAGGAGAAAGAGATAGAGAGATAGAGAGATAGTGAGACGTGTAGTGGAGGAATTTTTTTTTTTTTTTTTGGAGAAACGGTGGAAAAAAAAAAATTGGCGAGAGATGTATACGTTTTTGTGTTTTTTTTTTTTAGGTTTAGAGATAGATATGGAATGCAATAAATAAGGGATAATTAATGAGATCTTAATCAGAATATTAACATTAATTAGTGTCTTTTTTTACCGTTAGATCTACTTAAATCTAATGGTTTAGAAAATGTGTGACTCTAAAGAGATACAACAGGTGTAACTTGAACCCATCTATATATATATATAAATAAGAGTTGGGTTCAAGTTACACCTGGTGTAACTCTAAGCAATGTTACACCACTCAATAACTTATTATTGAATTAATATTTTAAAAATCCAACCGTTGAATTACATATTCTATATGTTCTTAACATGCATGCCAATTTTTATATCAATCAGATGCTATTTACCATTTGATCCACATACTCATCTTTTATACATTATTTTAAACTACAAAAATTTGAATTTTAATAATTGATTGATGACATAGTTATTAATTTTTGATTTCCTTGAAATTTTGCAAGCATGAAGAATATATAAAGATAATGTAATCTAACGGTGGATTTGTCAATATTCGAATACAATTAAAAAATATTGGGTGGTGTAACATTGCTTAGAGTTACACCAGGTATAACTTGAACCCAACCCTATAAATAATATTTACATTAATTTTGATTAGTTTTAGTGTGTGTTTGACTTTAAATTAAAAAGGCCAGCTTATTTTACTATTCAGCTTACTTTTGTTATTATTTATGGGTCTCATCGCACTTTTTGGTATTATTCATGGGTCCCACTGTACTATTTCAGCTAACTTTTACCTTTATCTACAATATTTTTAACAAAAAATTTTCAATTTTAGTACAATAAACGGATTTCAAACAAACCCTAATTTAATCACCTGCCGTAGCCAAATTTTTAATTTAATTGGGTGGTCGTCACAATCACCAACAAACTTTCATATACAACAAGTCGTAATATACCTCAACTACCATTCTATTGTCATTCGCTCCTTACTACAAGTTTAAAGACTGATTTTTTTTTTTTTTTTCCAAATACAGTGATAGGCACAGGCAAGGCATCAATTCTGGCCTCCAAATTGTTTGGATGAAGATCTTCCATTTTTGAAAGCTATCGTGGTTTACTTTGTTATTTTTAGGTCGCCAACATTTTTTAATTGGTAAAAATTCCTAATTAATCAACCCTCACTCATTATTAAAAAGAGAAAAAAATATTAGAAAGAGGAAATCACTAAAGTATAAATTTATGTAAGAATAAGAAAGAGTTCCTCTCTCCAATTCGAAGTAGGACCAAATCCAATTCCCACACCTTCACCAAGTTCACGTCCTACCCTACACCAGACCTGCCATACAAATCTCTTTAATTATTTACCCCCAAAAAAAAAAATTTCTTTAATATTTTTTAAAAGACACTAATAGACAAAAACACTAACAGAGAAAACTAGGACAAAATTGCTAAATGCTTTGTTTGGGCAAACTAAGCAGCGTTTTGCCATATTTTTAAAACTAATTAGGGAAATGCCCCTCTTTTGAAAATCGATTTTCTAAAAATCGAGTTAGGCCCTATAGCGGCGTTTTTAAAGAGCCTATAGTGACTTTTTCAAGACCTATAGTGGCGTTTTGTAACTTGACCTATATGAAATTGAGTTATAGGAAAAAAAAATTAAAAAAATTGCCTATAACTCGATTTAATGAAGGTCGAGTTACAAAACGTCACAATAGGTTCTGAAAATGTCACTATAGGTCCTTAAAAATGCTGCTGTAGGGCTCTAGATTTTTTTTTTTTTTTTTTTTAAAACTCGATTTTGAGAAAATCGAGTTTTAAAAGAGGTGCATTTCTCTCATTAGTTTCAAAAATAGGGCAAAATGCTGCTTAGTTTGCCCAAACAGGGTATTTAGCAATTTTGTCCGAGAAAACTATAGTCATTTGCACAGAACATTACGTTGCCATGTTGTGCTATAGTCAAATACACAAAACTATACACTGTTAGTCACAGACTCACAAGACTCACCACTATTGTAGTATTATTTATAAACAATTATAACTTTTAACTTTATTTAGAGAAGAAGAGAAAGATGGAGTCAGGAGTCTATCTCTCTCTTTGACTCTTTCTCTCCTCTATTATTGGATGTGGAGTCTCTCATTTTTACCTCTCTTTCAATTTTCTTCACAACACATATGATCAAATCTAAGTTAATCAACCAAGCAGTAGAGTTTCAGATATGAGAGGAATAAACTATTCTCATCCAAAAAAAAAAAAAAAAGGAGATTAGATATAATTACCAAATTTGGACGGTGTGGTTGATTGGTGGTGGCGTCAAGCGTGGTGCACTAATGCTAGTCTGCTTCTGCTTCTACTACACTGTTGTTCCGCCGAGTGCCGCTGCCCAACCCCTCAGGTGTGAGGTCTTCTGAGTTCTGCTGTAAGTTAGGTTTTTTTTTTTTTTTTTTTTTTTTGGTTGGAGTGGCTTAGAAATTCCCTTCTTTTAGCTTTTATTTATTTTTATTTTATTTATTTATTTTTATGTGTGTTTGTTTTGGGGGTGTTGTTTGAGCTTAATTTTTATTGTTGGGCTATTTTTTTTTTAATTTTTAAAAATATAAATAATACTGTTAAGGGGGCAAAGTGCAATTTTATTGAAATAAATTGCTAAAAGTAATAAATTATATATATACTAAATTTAAAAAAAAAATGGGAGGGGGGCACTGTCCCCATGTCCAACAGTAGCTCCGTGCCTACTCTTATGTGGCGTTTGGTACAGGGTAATGTTTTAGGATTCCTAGGAATGTTTAAAGATTCTCATGTTTGGTTGCAAATCATGCTAAGGAATCAGATGCCAAGGGAATGTGGATTCCCCCCTTAAACCCCTCTCAATGGGAATGTGGATTCCCTTTAAAACAGGTGGGAATGTGGATTCCCAAGCTTAAAGGAAATTGTATTTTTTATAAATTGACAATTTTAACCTTTTTTTTTAAATGACTTGGTAGTTCACATTCAAATCTAATGATAGAATGAGAAAAATAAATAATTTATTTAAGATTCCTGAGAATAAACCAAACATAGAAATAACTACATTCTTAGGAATGTGATTCCTAGGAATCATATTCCTAGGAATCTGGATGCCAGGAATAATGTGGATTCCCCCGTACCAAACGCCACATTAAGGTATAATAAAGCAAGAAGCAACTGTATCAAAATACGTCTTGCTTTAATTCTTATGAACAAATAAGGACGGTCCTCTAGAATCTCAAGAAACCTCATAAAGAGGTTTGGATATAAAGTGTTTTTAAAGGGGGATATAATTTCCATGTTGAATTTTTTTTTTTTTGAAATTAAGGTGGACTAGATTTTTTTTTTCTTTTTTTTAGGAAAAAGAAAAAGGTGGAGTAGACGAGTAGTTGATACTTGATATTTGATAGGTGGAGGTCATCAATGAATCTAACCTCCACGAGTAAGTTTAGTATAACAAAATTTTTTACAATTTTACTACGGGGTAAGTTATAAGTGCTAGAAATAAAATAGTATGTCTATGTGGGTTCATGATTTCATCACTCACAAGTCACCATATAGTAAAATTGTGACAAAATTGTAAAAAAATTTGTGGCATACTGGCATTAGACTTAATCAGCCTTCACATTGAGATTTGGTGGGACTGGTCGCTCAAAAGATGACGCATTCATTGCACCATGTATAGCTTATGAGATTGGCTTCTAGAACACTGGTTAGCAAAGCCTACACGGTTAACATCAATTTGAGTTCCAATCGTGATTATAAATGGCTTCTTTCCCTAAGGACGATGCTGATGGATCTAAAGAAAATGAAACCCTTTTTTATTAAAGGAAATGCTAACGAGTGCTCTTAGGGCACTGGTTAATAATTCATTTAAAGAAAGTTTTTATGGGACTGAAAAAAAAGTAATTAATATTTTGACAGCTTTTTTCATTTCTCATAAAAGTGGTATCAAAACTTTCATAAAATAGATTATTAACCAGTACTCTAAGGGCACTCGTTAGCATAACCCTTTTACTAATGGGTCGATGAGTGATAGTTTGTGCTTAATTAATATGGTGAATGATGTGCACAGAAAGATTGAGATTCGCCATATAAAAAATAAATTCTATGTTCAATAATTATGAAATTGATTTATGAACAAGCCTAAGTAAAATATAGTTTCATCACTTGTAAAAATCAACAAAAGCTTTAAATTAAAACAATTTCATAAGTTCTAAATTTTAATTTTAATTTTTTTTTTGAGAAGGTTCTAAATTTTAATTGATAACGTTAAAACTTTAAAATCTAATTATCTAAAGGGTGATATAATTTCCAGCCTATATTTATTTATTAAGTGTCCTTAGCATCCTTTTAGGAAGAGTTTTATAACACAATCGGACCACTTTTTATAGGATTTCAAGCCACTTTTAACCTTTTATATATTAACTTCATATTTATATCATATTTTGCTATTTTTCAATGTAGGTAGAACTTCTTCAAATCTTAAGGTGTGCCTAAAGCACCCTTTAACAAAAGCGGATTATTAATTAGGGCAAAGCTTTATACTATGTACACGAGAGAAGTCAAATCCTATTTATTATGCCAGAGGATGCAAGATAGCAGTCATATTTGCTCTTTGTTGGTTCAGCTCGCCTAGGCAGGCAGGATTTTTTTTTTTTTTTTTTTTAAAGAGAGTTTCAACTTATGACGTCCGATCTTGATGATAACTCTTTATTATCAAACTAAGACACCAATCAGTTTTTGGTATAGACAGAGATTGAACTCTAGATCTTTTATTCAACCATCAAATACTATACAAATTGAGCTAACTAGAACCTCTATAATGTACACGAGATTGAGATCCTATGAGATGTGAGAGCTCTCACATTCTACATTTTCAAAATGAAAAATAGTTTGATATGTCCACTTCAGAGTAAGAGGATCACAAATTTTCTTTCTTTCTTTCCTTTCTATTATTATTATTATTATTATTTTGTCTTTCTCTTTCTTCTACGTTATTGTGTTTTCTGGCCACATCTTACACAAGTAATACAGGACACAATTTTTTTATTTTAAATAGTCTATTATAGCATTCTACCTTTTCAAAATGAAAAATAGTTTGATATGTCCACTTCAGAGTAAGAGGATCACAAATTTTCTTTCTTTCTTTCCTTTCTATTATTATTATTATTATTATTTTGTCTTTCTCTTTCTTCTACGTTATTGTGTTTTCTGGCCACATCTTACACAAGTAATACAGGACACAATTTTTTTATTTTAAATAGTCTATTATAGCATTCTACCTTTTCAAAATGAAAAATAGTTTGATATGTCCACTTCAGAGTAAGAGGATCACAAATTTTCTTTCTTTCTTTCCTTTCTATTATTATTATTATTATTATTTTGTCTTTCTCTTTCTTCTACGTTATTGTGTTTTCTGGCCACATCTTACACAAGTAATACAGGACACAATTTTTTTATTTTAAATAGTCTATTATAGCATTCTACCTTTTCAAAATGAAAAATAGTTTGATATGTCCACTTCAGAGTAAGAGGATCACAAATTTTCTTTCTTTCTTTCCTTTCTATTATTATTATTATTATTATTTTNAATGTAAATACATAATGTTATTCACAAAAAACACACAAAATATCTCACATCTAATGAGAAATTTGCATATATTTTTACAACTTGCTACAATGGTTATGTAAATATAAATAACCATTATAGCATTGTGTCAATGTTTTTTTATTCTTTTTTATTCTCTCTCCTCGCTTGTCTTACTTTTTGTCTTCTCTCTTCCACTGTAACATTGAAATAAAATTCTTTTAATGTAATATATTGTAAAATAAAAAATGAGATGTATAGTGTGTTGTAAAAATGGTAATGTAAAATAGATAAATTAACTTTTTAATAAGATAAAATGCATTTATTTTTGCATGAGTGGATGAGAATGCTTAAGTTCTACAGGAATATTTAAAATTGCAATACCCATATCTATAACTATTCCTATCTTAAAGGAGTCTAAGTCAAGACCTATGTTAAACCACTTCAAAATTAATCTAATTTTATTTTTGGTTCCGCTTGTACGAAAACTAATTAAGTATTGAGAATTTGTTATAATAAATACAAATATGAAATGATCATCACCAATTGTCTGTTCTTGGTTAACTGATTAAGTAGAATTTATAAATTATTCAATGATAAAATTAATAATTATAGCTTGACAAGAGATTCCATTGGAGAATGGAAGTTCACATTGTGTTTGATGGGGATGGGTTGGTAGATCATAGATGTTTATGTCTATTCTTGCTCACCTAACAAGGTTGGTTCGTGATAACCACGTACTCATATGATATCTCTCACTGATTATTTGTTCAAGAAGTTATATAATTTGTCCTACCATTGAGATGACGTGTCTTATTATTGCCAAGGAAAATGATGTCTATAATAGACTATTCAAAAGAAAAAAATTGTGTCCTGTATTACTTGTGTAAGATGTGGCCAGAAAACACAATAACGTAGAAGAAAGAGAAAGACAAAATAATAATAATAATAATAGAAAGGAAAGAAAGAAAGAAAATTTGTGATCCTCTTACTCTGAAGTGACATATCAAACTATTTTTCATTTTGAAAAGGTAGAATGCTATAATAGACTATTTAAAATAAAAAAATTGTGTCCTGTATTACTTGTGTAAGATGTGGCCAGAAAACACAATAACGTAGAAGAAAGAGAAAGACAAAATAATAATAATAATAATAATAGAAAGGAAAGAAAGAAAGAAATCTCACTCAAGTGAGCTTATTAAAAAAGAAAAAAAAAAAAAATCCAATTTTTGTAATTCTTCAAGGAAAAACGCCATGTTTCCAAATTTCTTGCCATATTACACATTGACACACCATAAATGTAATGCCATATCTTTCTTTTGCTAATGCTACCAGAGATGCCCATCCCACAAAGCATTATTGCAGCCCTTACCCATGACATTTTCATAATTGGTTGCCAAGTAAATTACTCCATGGACAAGCCGACCGATGTTGAAGTCGGCTCTCTTTATCCGGACACACCTTTCCGAACCATTGACGAGTGCTTCAAGGACTTTGCCAGATTGATTGGGGACACTCCAAAAGTAGTCAACAAGCCAATAAGCAACGATGCCATCATTGTGCCAAATTCTAAACCAGAAGCGTTGGCAATCACCGCAGCTTGAGCAAGACTCGTTTGTTACTACATTATCCTAAACATATTTCAAGCTCTTCCAATGTTGTTGTGTGATTTGTTGTTTTTGTTATTGTTATGGTTCACTATTTTTATGGTGGTTCATTAGTCGTATATTTATATTTAGTTATTGAAGTTTTCTTTTGGTCATTTGAGATCTTTGGAACAGTTCAAACTGTAGTTAATAAAGCACCCCCAAGGTATACAAAATTGGAGGATGCACTTTCCCTCTTTAGCAAGTAATGTTTGCATGTAAGAGAATGCAGTATTTATTGTGATAATGTATCGAGTAGCACCAATATTTATTGCCAAAGATATCTATCTTCCTTTTTAAGTTCTAACACATGGGACATGAGACAACCGAAAGAAACAATTAGCTTTTAAAGCTTACTATGAAAAGAGAGCACAACTAAACTAAGCATACATAATGTTCTTGCATATAGTAAACCAAATGCTTCCTGCATAAGAGTTGCATCAGGCCCAACATCATATCATGCAAAATGTTAATAAGCCTTTTATGAACCAAAAGAAAGAGAAAAATTTAAAATATATAATCAAGATGACCATTAGTGAATATAAATGCTCTATCCCAATATTTTGTATTCATCTTTATGCTCGACTAATCATAATTTGTAATGCATTCTTTTTTACTTTCTTTGTAAAATAAACAGAGTTTAAAATGGAAAAAAAAAAAAAACAGTGTCACTATCACATATTACAATTGATAGAGATCGAATAAAGTAAAATGCAAAAAGTTGGACAGAATATTTTCATTCACCATTAGTCTGGAAAATTATTATATACACCAGATGCTCCTCTCACATGAATGAGAAATCCTTTGATTAGTTAAATAAATATAACCTACATTTGTTAAAAGAGGGAGCATTGTTCCCAAAATACTAAATAATTACTCATCCCTATGAGCGCTAATGTAACATTTATTTTTTCACAACAATTAAACTATAGGGCTCTAATTCGCAATTATAAAATGTTTTTTCTCAATGTTGACTTCACCACATATTACTCTATCCTACAATGTTGTGTCCGGATTTTTCACATAAAGAACAAACATTAAATTCATTTTATACACAGAAAACAGCTCATAATCACAATGCTGCCTGTCACACAGCATGCCAAGAAAATTCCAACAGGCTATTCCTGTGATTTCCCATTATAAAAGTGCAGTATATTTACTATTTAAGAGGAGGGAAATTTTTTTGAAAAACAACTGCCCAAAGTTGAAACTGTAACATTCTCCCGTCATTGTTTTTTTACCTCTATGGGCTCCAATTTGTGCACTTGATTAAAAAAAGGCAGGGCAAGTTAAAACTAAACATCATATACAGGTAAGCGCTCCTCAAATCTCAATAGTGACCCGGCAAATTGGGCAACAATTAGCATCACACCAGAAAAAGAAAGTAATCGATTGAGCTTTTCACGAAGAATGCATGTTAAAACTTTTGAATAAAAACAATTATCTCAAAATTGGACCCGGTTAATATATGCCTTTTAGGGTATAATGAAGCAAGCAACTATATCAAAATGTGTCTTGCTTCAACTATAGAGATAATAATTCTTTTGACCAATCAAGGATGGTCCTCTAGAATCTCCACATATCTAAACCTTATAAAGAGGTTTGGAATACTTTATGGTCCATGCACTTATTTACATGCACATGTATCATATTTACATTGTACTTGAAAGCGGTGTCTCAACCAAAGAAAAAAAACAAAAACAAAAAACATTGTTTGTTAGCATGACGTTGAATTGCGTTTGTATAGCATCAGTTTTATTTATTTATTTTGGACACTAACATAACAGTGTTTTGTGCCTTATGAATCCGAAAATTTTGACTATTCTATACATTGTTATAATAACGTATTAGATATTTGCACCATATAATGGAACCAGGAAGCGCCATTCATTTAGGAAAACTATTCATTTAGGAGAAATCATGAGGGATGTATGTAGGTTTATTTCAAGCGAATATAAATTAACCATTCATTTAGTATAACTTTAAAGCGAATATAAACTATTCATTTGGTATAACTTGAAGGGAAATGCTAACGAGTGCTCTTAGGGCACTGATTAATAATTCATTTTAAGAAAGTTTTGATACTACTTTTATGAGAAATGAAAAAAGCTGTCAAAATATTAATTACCTTTTTTCATTTCCCATAAAAACTTTCTTTAAATGAATTATTAATCAGAGCCCTAAGGGCACTCGTTAGCATTTCCCTAACTTTAAAGCGAATATAAATCATTCATTTAGTATAACTTTAAAGCGAATATAAACCATTCATTTAGTATAACTTTAAATCATGAGGGATGTATGTAGGTTTTATTCATTTAGGAGAACCATTCATTTAGTATAACTTTAAAGTGAATATTATTACAGGGGGCTTTGTGATTATTCTCGAGACTAGTCCATTTCCCATCCAAAATAGGACCAAACTTAGGATGTGTAAAGACTAGGGGGACCTTCTCAAAATTTCTCAATAACATATTGGATATTTGCACCATATAATAGAATGAGGAAGGACCATTCATTTAGAATAAATTATGAGAGATGTATTAGGGGTGTGCATAGGTCGGGTTGGGTTGGATTGAGGGGATTTTTCGACCCAACTTACCATAGTGGGTTAAAAAAAATCCAACCCAACTTAACTTATTACAAAGGTACAAATCAACCCAACCCAACCCACATGGATCGAGTTGGGTTGGGTTGAACCCATGGGTTGGACAGTTTTTATTGTTATTATTTTTATTATTATTATTATTAACTTGAGTAAGAAAATATTTTTTTTATTACTATTATTATTCATAAACTTGTATTCTAACTCATTCTCAAAAAAAAAAAAAAAAAAAAAAACTTGTATTCTAACTTAGTCATAAACAAAACATATTCAACTGAGTTGATAAAAAAAAAAAAAAAATACACGAACTAGTATCCCAACTCAGTTATAAACAAATAGGAGTGGAATGGGAGTGTGGGAGTGGGAGGTGGCAGAGAGAGAAATAAGATTGTTAGGGTTTGTAAGGTAATTGAGTTTTAGATAGGAAGAGCCGAATATGAGAAAATATTATTAATTATATAATATATTTCTATATATATATATATATATAAATTTTAAATATATAGGTGGGTTGGGTCGGGTTAGGTCGGTTTGTGATTGTTATGACCCACACCCAACCCAACCCGCTATTAATTTTTTTTTCATAACCCAACCCAACCCACCAACCACTAAGAACTGACCCAACTCGGTGGATTAGGTTGGATCGGATTGGTTTTGGTGGTTTGGTGGGTTAGCTGCACACCCCTAGATGTATATAAGTTTGTTTCAAGTTATATTTAATATATCTTTAAGGCTTAAGCAATATCATTGTAGGGGGTTGTGTGATTATTCTTGAGACTGGTCCCTCTTCCATCCAAAATAGGACCAAACCTAGGATGTGTAAGGACCGACCGGGGTAGTAAAAGGTTATTTGCCCCTCTTGACACACAAACAACATTTTACTATATATATATATATATATTGCAGTGAAGTTATATATATGTATTTTTTTTTTTTTGATGAGATATATGTAATTTCAAACAACTGAAAGACAAACAATATAGAAAGAAAGCAAGAGCATTACAAACAACTGTCCTCAATAATAAGATGCTCAACAAAGGTTAGGAAAGATCTTTTCCAAACTTGTGAAGCACCAGAATTCCTAGCTACCCTTGCAAGTTCATGGGCAACTCTCTTGCCTTCCCTTTTCAGATGATGAAAAGAACACCAGATAAACGCTGCAGAAACTTCTCTAATGTTCCGGATTATGTGCCCAAGCTCACCACTATGGAAACTATCGTTGATTGCTTGAATGATGGATAAGGCATCGGACTCAAAAATAGCATGAGAAAAATCCGTTTCCGTTGCAAGAAGCACACCTTCCTGCATAGCCAATGCTTTTGAAGCCTTAGCCGAGAATGACGCAGTCAGGACTTTGCTTAAAGCCGCCAAAACTTTTCCCTTGTTGTCTCGAATGACTACACCAATACATGAGTTTCTCCCATCATCGAAAGCTGCTGCGTCAGTATTAATCTTGTAGAAGTCCGTAGGTGGAGATTTCCACTTAGACAAAGAAGGAGACTGAGGTAATACTGGAAAGGAACAAGTAGCCTTGAATTCGGCTAAGACGCTACCTGCCAAATCCCAAGCATGAATTGGAGGGGTGCCCGAATCCTCATGAATTGCTTGATTGCGATTCCACTATATAGACCAAGCAACAGCAAAGAAAAGTTCCAGATCATTCGGGGAGCCTTTCGCAATGAAATCAAATGCAATATCCACCAAGTCACGTGAGGGAGAAAAGAGGTCCACAGGACAATTGTGACAAAATGCCCAAGTCATCCTAGCATGATCACAATGGAGAAGAGCATGGGCAGTGGATTCAATGGCTTTATCACATAACGGGCAGAACCTTGAGCAGTGAATTCCTTTATGGTTTAGATTTTGCATAGTTGGAAGACCATTGACACAAATCCTCCAAGCGAAAATTTTGAGCTTTCGAGGAACTTTTTGCTGCCATATCCGTTTCCATAGAAGAGTCCGTGAGTTGCTAGAGGTGCTTTCACCTTCCTCAAATGAGTCCACAATACCTGAAGCTATATGATATGCACTTTTAATCGTAAACTCAATGCTTTTGTTGCCCATCCAGATAAGACAATCATTAGGCGGATTATAGTTTAGAGGAATTTTAAGAATGGTGTTGGCTTCATGAGGCAAAAAAGTAGCATTAATTACATCAACTTTCCACCATCTAGTATCATTGTCTATGAGGGAAGACACCATAGGAAAGTCCCCAAAGTCAGCTTGGGGAGAAATCACCTTGTAGGTTGTTGGCGTTGGCAACCATCTATCATCCCAAATATGGATTCGCCGATCATTTCCCACTCTCCACCTTGTGCCCCTTTTGATAACCTTAAGACTATTATGGATGCTTCGCTAGGCATATGAGGGGTTACTCCCTTTTTTGGAATTGAGAACATCATCGAAAGGAAATATTTTGCTTTGAAAACTCTAGCCATATGGGAGTCGGGATTAGTGAGGATTCTCCAACCTTGCTTAGCTAGCATGGCAAGGTTAAAGGCTTGTATGTTTATGAAGCCCATACCTCCCTGGAGTTTAGACCAACACATCTTCCTCCAACTGACCCACACAATCTTGTTCTCACTGTCCTTTTGCCCCAACCAAAAACTCCTTATCATACTTTCTAAGTCTTGGCAGAGAGTCTTAGGGAGTTGAAAACAACTCATGGTGTATGTAGGCACTGTTTGAGCCACCACTTTGATAAGAATCTCTCTCCCGCCAATTGAAAGAAGTTTACCCTTCCAACTGGCCAGCTTTTTAGCTACTTTATCCTTAACTTCAGTGAACACTTGTGACTTAGACTTCTCGATAATGGAGGGCAGCCCCAAATACTTGTTATGCCAGTTGTCTTGCATTGGACCAAGGATGTTGAGAATGCTTTCCCTTAATTCTTGAGGAGTGTTCAAGCTAAAGAAAACTGAAGATTTGTCAGTGTTGATTTTCTGCCTAGAAGCCTCTTCATATTTGTTGAGAATAGTAACAAGTGTATGACATTCTTGCTCCTTCGCTTTGAAAAACAATAGGCTATTGTCGGCGAAGAATAGATGAGTAATTAGAGGGCAGCCTCTACAAATGAAGATTCCATTAATTTGTTGATTCCTAGCAACTTCATGAATAAGGGCTGAAAAACCTTCAGCATAAAGAAGGAAAAGGCAAGGATAGAGCGGGTTCCCCTGTCTAATGCCCCTTGAAGGAGAAATGTTCCCACAAGCTTCCCCATTTATAAGCACTGAGTAAGAAACAGAAGAGACACAATTCATAATGAGATCAATCCATTTTTCCACAAAGCCCAATTTGTCCATTATACCTTTAATAAAACTCCATTCTACCCTATCAAATTCCTTGCTCATGTCCAATTTAATAGACATGTAATTTTCTTTTCCTTCATTTTTATGGTTGAGATAATGCATAAACTCGAAGGCAACAAGAACATTATTTGTGATTAGGCGGTTGGGGGTAAAAGCACTTTGGTTTTTAGATATGATGTTTGGTATAATGGCCTTAAACCTATTGGCTAGGACCTTAGAAACGACTTTATAAGTGGTGTTATAGAGACTAATAGGGCGAAATTCTGTCATTCTAGTTGGCTGGTTGGTTTTTAGGATGAGAGAGATGTTGGTTTTATTTATTTTAGTCATGGGAAGATTTGAATTCAGCACCTTTAAAACCATGTTAGTAATACTAGGCCCAACAATATCCCAATATTTATGAAAAAAGATCGCGGACATACCGTCGGGCCCGGGTGCTTTAGTGGGGTGGAATTGTTGTAGTGCTTTCAAGACTTCCTCTCTCATGAAAGGTTTGGTGAGTTCAGTGTTCATTTCATCTGTGACGCACCTAGGAATGGCATTAGTGACTTCATTAATTCCGGTGGGAGAGGATGTAGTACAGATTTTCTCAAAATAGGATATTGCAATGGCTGTAATACTTTCCTTACTTTCACACCAGACACCATCCTCGTTCCAAAGCCCCAAGATAGAATTCTTTTTCCTCCTTTCCAAAGCACAAGCATGGAAAAATTTCATATTTCTATCCCCTTCCTTATACCAATGGACTTTGCTACGTTGCCACCATATGGTCTCCTCACCAGAAGGTCATTTATTTCATTTCTAAGCTGATTAATTTCTGCCCCTCTAATGCCTTGTTGGTCAGCAGTGGTAATGGAGTTAAGAGCTCTTCTTTTCTCCACAATTTTTTTTGGAATGTTGCCCACAACATTTTGATTCCAACTTGCCAGCGCACTTGCACATCGTTGAGATTAGAAGCCACCCCTCAAGAGTGATAGAGAGAGTGCTCGAGTGCCAAGCAGTCTCAATCACTTCACGACAATCCTCCATTTTGACCCACATGGCCTCAAATTGGAAGCAATGTTTACTTCTACGAATTGGAGGAGGTGAGTCAGTGATTGCAAGAATACAGTGGTCAGATGTGGAATCGACCAAATGGTGAACTGTTGGGTCCTTGAATTGTCCAAGCCATTCATTAGTAGCAAAAGCTCTGTCAAGGTGAAGCGAAATCCTATTACTCCCATCCTTCATATTACACCAAGTATAATCTGGGCCACAGTATCCCAAGTCCTTGAAGCCACAGTGATTTATAATTTGACGGAAACCATCCATCTGATTTTGGGAACGCTGAACACCACTTGCTTTTTCAGACATTGAAAGAATTTCATTAAAGTCACCATAGCAAAACCAGGGCTAATTAAATTGGCTATTAAGATAAGAGAGGAGTTTCCAAGATTCTTCCCTGAGGTGGGTCTCCAGGTATCCATAAAACCCGGTAAATCTCCAAACAATACTATTGTCAACCTCCGTGATTATTGCATCAATGTGATGGTTGGAGTAGCTCATAATTTCCAATTTTGTGTCACTGGACCAAAGTAGTGCAAGACCTCCACTTCGGCCCCTACTCAAAACACACAAACCATTTGAAAAACCAAGTTTGAATTTTATTCTATCCATACGCCTGCTCTTAGATTTAGTTTCCGAAAGGAAAACTAATTTGGGATTCTAGTGCCACACATAATCGCGGAGCGCATAAACTAATTGACCCATTTGGGGTTAGAGAGATGACCCATGCCGGCCAAGAAAATGCCCACTGACAGGGCAGAGAAGGCCCACAATGGTGAGGGAAAAACCACTACTGGGCAGAGCACCCAGGTTGTGCGTGACCCACTACAAGGAGAAGTCCAGCCCACCAAGGAGGTAGAGAAGGCCACACTCCAGAGCGGAGCTCGCGGACGCGGCAGAAAACACTCAAGCGTATGATAACTGAGGCCTTTCTAACGTGCGCCGAGAGAGAACACTCCTATGAGGGAGAGAGATAGTTATATATATATATATATATGTATATGTATATATATATATATATATATATATGTATATGTATTAGTTAACTTGTCAACGAGAAGACAAATTTTACATTCACAATTCACAAAGCAACACTTTTGTTAAATAGTGGGTCCCACCTACTAGTATATTGTTTTGGGACACAACTTTGCGGAATATGATTGGAAAAATATATGTAATGATGTCAAATAGGACTCCAAAAGAAAAAAATGGATGTTTATGTGCTTGCTATAGCACCTCACTAGTCGGCCTCTTATTTACAATTTTTTTTTCTCTCGTTATCAACCATTTTTAGTCTCAACTTGAGTTTTTGCTATTAAAAAAAAAAAAAAAAAGGTGAGTTTTTGCTATAAACTCAAATTTTAACAACTTAAGTGAGGAAAAATGTCTACATAACATTTTAAAAGCATTCATGGCATTGAGTTGCATATACTACTTCATAGGTTACATTGATTTATTTTTCTAATTTATTTTAAAGAGTCAAAGTATATGTTTAAATTGTGTGTATTTAGATTAATCCCTTGACTTAATTGTTATTAGCTATGAATTGATAATTTATTTTTTATTTTGATGCTATGAAATATATATTTGTAGTTAATTGAGATTATGGAGAACCTCAATTATAATAATACATTCAGGTCAAATTTTAAATGAGCTTGTATCAAAGTAGATTTTGTTATTGAGTAAATTAAATTAGGAATGAAAAAAAATTTGAATTAAAGTAAAATTTTATATTAGATTGTGTATGACAAATACATTAGCATATAGTAGTTTATTTATTTTGTTATTAGTATCGATTAATATTTCTTAGATTAATTTTACCTTCAACTTTTTTTTTTTAATCTTACTCTCCTCACTTGAAATCCTAGCTCCACCATTGGTAAGGACCTTGATTATATGATAGATAAAGAATCACATATCATTCTGATTCTCTCACTCGGTAGGATCTAAATCGAGCCCTAGCATGACTTTGTCAGGCTGAGTCGCCAAGGTTTACATTAGGACTGAGAAAGCAGAGCTACTGGTTGGAAAGGAGTCCAAAAAATTAATTGCAACCTTGGTCGATCCTAGACAAGCATCTCTTCCAATCTTGTTGTCAATTCACATTAGTTGCTGCTACCAACTAACAACATACTAGCACTAAGGGTCCGTTTAGTTGGAGAAATAGAAAAATGAGAGAATAGAAAATAGGGAGATGATACAAAAGTTTGAGGATAGAAGAGATTTTAGTTTCCCTCATTTGTGTTTGGTTGGAGGAGTGGAAATCTTATTTGTTTGGTTGAGAAGAAAAGTGAAGGGATAGAAAATACAATTTGTATAAAATTACTCTCATGCCCTTGTTGCATAATATAAGAAACAGATTCCTTACCATCATTAAAAACAAACTTATTATCAATTAATTTTTTTTTAAAATATATTCTATAAAATTTAACACATCATTAATATTATAATTTCATTTTTCTTTGTGTTAGAGGTGCCTTCTAAAAAAAAAAAAAAAGATGTGAAAGCCACCAGGGACCCCACTGTTGATCAAAAAAGATTAAAAAAAGAAGAAGAAGCAAAATCCACTGTTTAATTAAAAAGTTGACCAAAAAAAAAGCAAAATATTTTCGAAATTATTTGCTTTTTTTTTTTTTTGTTTTTGTTTTTTGTTTTTTTTGTTTTTGTTTTGTAGTTTGATTTTTCTAGCTGAGATCTTGATCTCTTCAGCTTCAGCTTGAGCTTGCTTTTCTAGGTCCATTTTCTTTCATTACTGATAAAATCTGGGTTTGAGTAACTAATTTCTTTTCTTTAAAAAAAAAATAATTAGATTAGAAAATTTTATATTATTTTTATCTGGTGCGGCTTTTTTTAAAGATTAAATTGCTGATGTGGCATTTTTAAAATGTAAATAATTTTTTTAATATTATTTTAATGAATACATTAGCATTTACTGTTGGACCGTTTGCCGCGTAGGATAATTCTGTTAAATGAGTAAAGGTAGGGACTAAAACGGAAAGCATTTTTCAGAATATGGACTAAAAGCGGTAAAAATAAAATGTAGGGACTAAAATGGGAATCGCCTGAAAATGTAAAGACTAAAAGTGGCTTTTCGCCAATATTAAATAATATTTTATTGATATATAATCTAGCACGCGTGTTAAGAAAATTGAGAACATGTAATCCAATAATGGTGTTTTTAAAATATTAATTCAATAAAAATTTATTAGATGGTGTAATATTACTTAAAATTGCACCAGACATTACTTGAAATTACCATGTGGTTATTTTGTGACACTTACCACCCTTGTGGTCTACATTATAAATCATTTATCTCTCTTGAACTAGTTCAACTGAACCCTCAACTGATCCAATAAAAACTACTGGTTCAACCAAGAATAGGACACTTTTTCGATTTTTTGACAGTTTCAATTTTTAAAACTATGCTTGAAATTTAGTAATGAGCCATTTTTACTAATTTTAATGGAATTTATTAATGTGACAAGTACCAACATTACATACATAGAAGGAATTGAAGAAAAAAAAAATTGTTATACCCTCACATTTATGGTTCTCTCTTTAACGTACTTATTCAATTGTCATTTGTGTTTATGTATATATATAATGCATAGGTATTAAGGCAGAATAATTTTTTTTCTTTAATTTTTTCCCGTGGATGTTGTTTTTCCATTGGGTGTTGCTAGTGCTTGTCACATTATCAAATTTTGTTAAAATTAGTGAAAATGTCTTATAAAGAAAACCACATGAGAAGTAAATATTTCATAAATCAAGCCTGAGAAGTAAATATTTCATAAATCAAGCCATAGAAAAAGTAAGTGTCACGAAATAAAATACATAATAATAATAGTTCCATGTTTTAAGGGTATAACATAGGGGTGGTCTGTGTAATTTTCCCTTAATGTCTAATACTTTATTAACTAAAAAACTAAGCCGCGTTGCCAAGTTACAATAAAGGTTCATATACATTAAATAATCATGTTTAGAATTCTTAATGAAAAAAATATAGATTCACAGTCCATAAATAATAGGAAAGCTCACTTAGTGTGTAAAACACTTGTGAACCTTTAGCCCCTAATAACAAAATTACCAAAGCAAGCTCATATTCAAACAATTGATGTACGGAATGATAAATATAAGTAATACCCAAATTGACAAAACACTCTAAATCATAATTAATCACAAACATAACAGCAATTAAAAGGAATAGAGTAGGGAAGAGAGAAGCAAACACAAAGATAACACTGGCATGTATTATTGAAGAGAAAACCGAAGAATTCGGCGAAAAACTTCTCTACCGCCCTCCAAGCGGTAAAAATGACCCACTAGAAAATTAGTTGGGATACATGAATAACAATAGACTCTCCAAGCCTAATCTACTCGATGCACCTAAGCCCTCCAAGTTTCTTGCTCCAACATGGTTAAGCCTAAATGTGTATTCTCTAACTTTTCGGATCCCGCAATAAGCTCTATATTGCATTCGCCATCCTTGGCATCTTCCAATGCTTCCTAAATTCCAAAAACACTCTCACCACTTTGAATTGCTGAGGGTAGTGTTTGGGTACAAATCTCCTCTCCTCTCAATGGATATAACAATGAGAGAGGGAAGGAGAAGAGACTACAAAGATTTCTCTCTAAGAATGAGTAGCTCTCTCTTTAACAAGGTGAGTGTGTTGTAGAAACCTCTCTTAGGGTTTTTCTCTCAATAGGCTCCTTACAATTTCTATGGGTAATGAGGGTATATATAGTATGAGTGATGAGAATACAAAAAGTCACAATTTTCAATAAAATAGGAGAACTTTGCGGGTCACTCATGATTGCTGCAAGTCGCGAATCCAAGTCGCAAGTTACCTTCTTGGACAGGCTGTACTGACCTGGACACCTATAAATCCCACAAAAATACAAGGAAATAAATTAATACAATTACAACATTTTTTGTCATAGAATAAGCCAACACTAATGTTATGAGAAGAATCATAACTTAACATAATAAAATAATCATAATATTATATGTTCATAATTAGGGAAAAACTACACCTCATATATTACACATCTATAAACTAAACTCATTCATATTCTCATTTGTCAGAATAAAAATTTATGATATATACAAGATTAATTACAAGGAAATCTAGAAAAATTATAAATTAAAAAAGGTTGACTCTATTGCCCAAATTTCACTACTTTTTAAAGAAAATTATATTGCCATATCTTATTTGACACCTAATTCAAAAAAAAAAAAAAAAAAAAAAATCAAATTCGAGAATTACTTTACGACTTTATCAAAATAAAAGGGTTTACCCCTACTGAACATGTGTCCCTCTTCTGATTTGATTGGACAAGTTGGAGCTAATGGTGAAGGGCTCCAGTTGTCAAGTTGTACTGAAGTTTGACTAGATAGCTCACATGAGCCTTAGTTGCTGGGATTTGTATATGAGCTGAGCTAACTCAACTAGGCTTTATAGTTGAGCTTCTTTGGGCTTGGTCATCCCTACAAAAATGAATGGCTTTGCCATGGGTAATATACATGAGCTTTTGTAGTTAGTTGATTATGGGAAAATAAGCATAGTTCCCATGAATTTTGTAAAAGAAATATTTTTGAGAGATGAGTACTTTAGCATATGTAAAATAAGTGCCAAAATAATATTGGGCTTTTAGAAATAGTTGCCAAAATAATATTTGGACTTTGTGAAAATAGTGTCAGATTATTATTTAGGCTTTATGAAAATAGTGTCAAATTAGTATTTGGGCTTTGTAAAATAATTTGAGATTTTGTAAAAATATTGTCATGTAGCAACGGGTTTAGTAAGAATGTCGTGTAGCAATGAGCTTTGTAAAGGTGTCGTGTAAGCAACGGACTTTGTAAAGGTGACGTGTAGCAATGAGCTTTATAAGAGAGTTTTGTTGGGCTTTTGGGCTTTGCCCACAAGTTAAATGATTTTGGGTTTTTTTTTTTTTTTTTTTTTTGGGAGATAGTGTAATTTTGTGGCCCAATTTTAGTAGTAATGTGATAAGTATTTTTTATGGAAAATCTAAGTTGGATAATATGTGGGATACAATGGGTAATATTTGTGACAGGACCCAAAGTAATTTATGGGGCTTATATAGGAAATATTTGTGGGAGCCCAAGTTGGGCAACAATGTGGGAAATATTTATGTGGGCTCAGAATAGCTTATGAGCCTGTGTGGGTATATATTTTGTGAGTGGGCTAATGAAATTAGGGCCCGAAAATTTGTACCTCAACAACAGTATGCTATCTTCTCTTTTTGATAATGCATATGTAATCTTCTTCTTCTTTTCTTTTTTTGGTTAACAATATGCTATTTTCTCTACCAAACAGAAATCAAATATGAGATTCTAAAAATCCAAATCGAAGCCAAATGATAATATCACTAAACAACATTACGTGATCCTAAAATATGCAATAAGAAACTTTTAATGTTGAATACAAGGTGACTCTCTTTTTTCCCCAAAATTTTGTTTTTGCAAAAAAAAAAAAAAAATACTAAAAACCTTTATCTAAAATTATTTAGTTATGTAGCTCATTATGGAAATCGAGTTTAGCAAACTCAAGTTCCATTTGAGTAAACTTTTTTTTAGGGAACTCAAGTTCCACTTCAAAAATTGCAGAGAGAGGAGAGATTGAGGTTTTTATTTTGAACTAAGTGTTTGATGGAACTTGATTTTATCAAATTCGAGTTTCGCATGTGATATTTTATTTTAAAATATCACATCAAACAATTCACATGAATGCCTATCTACTTGAAACTCGAGTTTGTAAAGTCAATTTTAACAAAATGGACTAGATAACTAAAAAACTTCAGACAAAGGCTTTTTAATAATAGGAAAATGCTTTTTAATAATTCATTTAAAGAAAATTTTTATAGGAAATGAAAAAAAAAAAAGTAATTAATATTTTAACAATTTTTTTCATTTGCCATAAAAGTAGTATCAAAACTTTCCTAAAATAGATTATTAACAAGTGCCTTAAGGGCACTCATTAGCGTTTCCCTTAGTAATATTTTTCACAAAAAAAAAAATATTTGGCAAAAAATGTCAATACAAAATTATCTCTCTTTTAACCTTTTGGTCTTTAAAGTATTAAAATGTGCAATTAATACCCTCGATTATAAAGGCATTATCAATGTGACCCTTCGGTTAAAATTTATCAATTGTGAGATCTTAAAAAAGGTAAAGGTAGTAAGGTACTTGGTTATTTGAAGGGAAAAAAAAATAATACAAACAAACAAACAAAAATCGAAGACAAAGATAATGACGTTTTTCTCTCTCTCAAGGGATGAAGAGGTTGCAACATTCCTAAAGTTTGAACTCATTGTTACCTCTTAGACATGGATTTAGTAGGTGACTCGGTGGGATATAATTTTTGTATGGCAGGTCTGGTGTAGGTGGTGAACTTGGTGAAGGTGTGGGGCTCGATATTAAAATTGATGGAGATTCCCATAAAAAAAAAAAAAAAATTATTATTAATAATAATAATAAACAACGACTAGATATTAAAATTGATGGGGATTCCCATAAAAAAAATTTAATAATAATAATAATAATATAATGGAGATTGAAAGACCTCTTTTTAATTAGGAATCGGGTTTACCGGGACCTGAAATAGATTCCCATGTTATTGTTTGTCGAAAGTCAAACTCTAAGGTTCTATACGTGGAGAAACGTGGTACACTTTCTCGGAGATACGCAATGACCAACAATTATATCTTCGTCTTTGTCTTTGGTAAAAAATTTAAGCAACTTCTTAGTCAAATTAGAATCCCTTTCCAACATTCAATTAAAAAATAAATTAAAAAAAAAAACTTTTGTTTTCCAATATTTGGGAGAGAATAATTATATTCCAGACTTCACCATTTGAAAACACAAAAAATTGGCTAGTTGATTAGTTACTATATATTTTAGGAATATTTTTAGATGTTAATTATAAAGTCGATCTATAGTTTGGTCATTAAGCTATATATAAAACAAAAAATGAAGTCTATCATGCTACATTACACGTGGTATCAGTGGCAGCTCTAGAAATTTTTCTCAGAATGTTCATTAAGAAACATAAATTATACAATTTAATGAAAAGAGAAATTCATATATTGACAACAACAACAATAAAAAAAACACGCAAATACATAAAATTTACAATTGCTTTTTATGAGTTTTCATATTTTGAAATCGTTACATGATAGTCTTATTATCAAATACTACAAGCTACATCTCTTTCAATGTATATAACTGAGCAATCATTCATCCATTGAATGTAAAACAAATTATGGAGCAAAATTTAATTTTATTGGCATAAAAAAAATTGAAGGTGTTCTCAAATTTTTTTTAGGGTGTGGCTTGTGTCCAGTGGAAACTTTCACTGGACACATTGGATGGTGGACACGTGTCTACTCTTGGACACATGTCCAAATCTGGACATGTCCAGTGGAAATTTCCACTGGACAGAAGTCTTGGCCTTTTTTTAAAAGGTAAACAAATAAGAAAATTTAAATTATTATATATAAATAAAAATAAATAAAAAATAAAAATTCAGGTCATAGTAGTCCTAGGACCACCTTAGCCTTAAGGTGGCGCAGCCCCTGCGCAGTATACTGGTATCATAATCTTGACTAACTTGGTTTGATAATGAATGGCAGAGTTAATAGCTTCCTATTACTGAAGGGGTGTAAATTGTGATGTAAGCTAGGCCATCTAGGCTAGGTTGGCGTTGTAACTTGTAAACCAGGCTAGAAGAACAATGAGTCGACAACGAATTCATTTCAAATGAACAGAGCAGTAATTAACATCCAAAACTTTAAAATAGTTTAATATACCCTTTCTGTCTTACTCAAGTCAAAAGACGATAGCAATTAAAAAATCCTACGCTGCTTTTCAGCTGTTATCCGCTAAAGCAAGAAATTAGTGAACAGTACATTATCACTCTCAATTTTAATTATTTAATCATAATTTTAAATGGAAGACAGGGTGGAGACAGAGTTGGGCTCAAATTCTCCTACTCTGATATCATAATAATTTACCAATTGTCCCAAAAGTTTAGAAATTATAAATTTAATCACAAAAATCATTTAATTAATCTTAATTAACAACCAATCAAAATTAATTTTAATCAATTACATGTGATAGGCTTCACCCAAATGAATTTGGAAATCAAAAATATTTTTATAATATGTAATGTAATGTAATGAATGAGTTAGTGACTAAATGAGACCATGATTTTGGGTACATAAAATGACCATTTCGCCCTCTTCTAAGATTAAATTATGGTCGCAAAATGAAGTGTCTACACATATTATTTGCAAGAATAAAGATTTAGCATCTAGTTTGAGCTTGTGAACAATTCAAGAAAATCATGTGATCACGTGAATATTTCAAGAACATCATGTGATTATTTGAACAAACAATGAACTTGGCATGCTTTGATCCTAAATCATCTCATACCATCATGGTAAAACATGTTTTTTGAACTAGTAAATATTCCAAATTGATCAAACACACAAAGGGATGAGACATACCACACGCATAAAATGGGAATTTATGGACAAGGCTTTGGTAACTTAAGCCTTTTGAATTTTCCAAACTAAAAGTCTAAAGCGGGAGAGCAATTAAAGTCTTGGTCACGTACCAAGAGAAAGATCACCGGCATCTTTATTTATGTCCGTGTTTTGAAGCTTCCTCTAGAACTTTAGGAGATTAGGATGCTTTGAACTGTGAATCTCCCTTTATTATAGAGGGAGAGGAGGGCCTAGTGATGAGCTTTGGATGAGTATGAGACTCCCCAAGATGATAAATTTGGATTTTTATCTTAAGATATTGATTGGATAAGAATTAGAATAAAAAAAATCGAATTATATAACTTAATTTCAGGTTTAAACACGTGTTAATGTTTTGGCCATAACTTTTTGCTCAAAAATCATTCTGAGTTGAAATTGGTGTTATTTGAAGGATAATTCAAAATTCAACAATTTTAAATTTTTATTTTTACAAATTCATACGTTTATTATGCCAAAGTTGTAATGTGAACTTGAAAACAGTTTTCGATTTTTCACAATTTTAACACTTTTCTAATGAGGTTTTGGAATTATAATCCAATTTTTAACCTAAAAATTAGCCATTTAAGAATCAATAATGTGAAGATGATTTATGGATTTTAAATAATTAATTAATCTAATTAATGATAATTAATCAAACATTTAAGTCTAGTTCATCATCTTTTTCTTTTTTTAAAGAAGAAGTAGTTCTCTGTTCTAAAGTATCTAATGGATGCATCTTCATTATTATTTTTGACTTCACTCAATGAAACTATGACACATAATTAATTAAAATAAACTCCTTATTGGAACAAATCATAACTCATTGTACATAATCTCATGTGATCACCCTCAAAATATTTTGATTTGGCTTTATCTTTTATTATGGTGTTCCAAATGAAGCACATGGTACATCATTTTGATTGTTAACTTCTAAATCTGTTCTCAAAAATCCAACAGTCAAAACTTTTTTAGTTTTACAATGAAGGGTTTTCTCCTAATAAGGTTAAATGAAGGTGGCAAAATGGCTTATCTATGGTATGGTTAAAAGAGATATGACTGACATTTATCTTAAATGCATTAGCGATTCCATTAAATGTTATTGTATTTTGATAAAGTCGTAAAGTAATTCTCGAATTTGATTTTTTTTTTTTTTTTTTTTGAATTAGGTGTCAAATAAGATATGGCAATATAATTTTCTTTAAAAAGTAGTGAAATTTGGGCAATAGAGTCAACCTTTTTTAATTTATAANACACCTCATCTACATGGGTCGGATTAGATGTTTCAAATAACTCTTGGTAGTAATACAGTCAAATTACTGTTAAGTTATGATTTTATCATAATATTAGTGTGGCTTATTCTATGATAAAAAGGTTGTAATTGCATAAATTTATTTCCTTATATTTTTGTGGGATTTATTTGTAATGGGTTTAGTATTAAGTGGTGGAGATTTGATCAAGACAGCTAAAAGTCACATGAGGAGCACATGCTAGAAGGTGAAGAGTTAAGTGCCAGCTGTGGAAGTTGAAGAGTCATGTGCTAATTGTGCCAGCTGGATTTTGCGACTCAGGCAACATGTGAGTGACCCGCGAATTTCATTTGTTAGAGGATTTTTGAGTGTGACCTATTTGCCCATCACTCATACTATATATACCCTCATTACCCACAAAAATTATGAGGAGCCTATTGAGAGAAAAACCCTAAGAGAGGTTTCTACAACACACTCACCTTATTAGAGAGAGAGCTACTCATTCTTAGAGAGAAATCTTTGTAGTCTCTTCTCCTTCCCTCTCCCATTGTTATACCTATTGAGACGAGATTTGTACTCAAACACTACTCACACCCATTCAAGTGTTGAGAGTGTTTTTGGAGCTTGGGAAGCAATGTGAGTTGCCAAGGATGGTAGATGCAATGGACTTATTGTGGGATCCGGAAAGCTAGAGAAGACACGGTTAGGCTTAACCTTGTTGGAACAAGAAACTTGGAGGGCTTAGGTGCATCGGGTAAATTAGGCTTGGAGGGTCTATTGCTATTCATGTATCCCAACTAATTTTCTAGTGGATCATTTTACCGCTTGGAGGGCGGCGGAGAGGTTTTCGCCGAGTTCTTCGGTTTTCTCTTCGATAACATGTGCCAGTGTTATCTTTGTGTTTGCTTCTTTCTTCCCTACTTTTTTCCTTTTAATTGTTGCTATGTTTGTGATTAATTATGGTTTAGAGTGTTTTGCCAATTTTGGTATAGCTTATATTTCATATTCTGCATATATAATGTTTGAATATAAGCTTGCTTAGGAATATTTTTTTTATTATTTAATTTGGGGGTCTAAACATTCACAAGTTTTTTATACACTAAGTGAGCTTTCAATTACAAATTATATCTTCGAAGATTGATTTGCGTTTTTAATGTTTCATCCTTTCCCCAAATTGTTTGTCACCATTGATCATCATTTTCTTGTTAGAAAATTGTAAATATATCCATAAACTAAGCTAAAATTAAAAAAAAATATACCACCTTTTTCAACCATATATATATATATATAATTATTTATTTATTTATCTTTTAATACCACTATCTAATATATAGGAATGTGCATGGCTTCAAGGTTGGGCATTTCTCAACCCAAACCAACATCATTAGCTTGAGAATTTTTTGACCTAACCCAACACATAATAGCTCTTAAAAACAACCCTACCTAATCCATAAGGGTCACTTAGGTTGGGTTAAGTCATTAGATTGAGAGATGATTTTGTCATGGCTAATAAAAAATTAGGTTTCATTTAACTATTTAAGCTCATTAATCAATGAATGATTACAATTTACACAATTGAACTCCAATATTTCAATTTTGTCAAAATTAAATCTTAAAATACTATCAAAAGTCTTATAGCTTAGTCACATTGTTTGGTACTCTGGTTTCCTTTATAAGCATAGTCACAGTTCAAATCCCCCTACCCACTTTTTGAAACAACTAGTAAGTTTCCTGTGTAATGCACAGATAATGTTATAATAACTAATGTAAGATGGTTTTGGAATATGTTGTATATTTATTATAACATAATTGTTATATAACTTTATTAGTAACTAGCTTGTCAACCCATGCATATACATGGATATACTAAAAAAATAAACATTAAGATGCATAGTATAATAATCTTACATATATAATTTAAATATTATTGATAGTAATTCTTATATTTTTTTTTAACTCTTTAAAAAGTCTTGTAAGAATGTTATTAGGTAGAAAATGTAAATTGTCCATTTTTAAAATATTTATATATATATAAATTCTTTAATTAACCCCTTCGGTTCACCATTCACTAAGATGGAATATGAGACTGTACTAACACACTCCATGATTAATGCAATCCACCTTGTGCAGAATCCCATTTTCTCCATCAGTTTCTGTAAATAATTCCACTCCACCCTGTCATATGCTTTGCTCATATCAAGTTTGACAGCCATAAAACCTGTTTTTCTTAAGTTATGATTTTTCATACAATGTAAAGTCTCGAAAGCAACTAGTACATTATCAGAAATAAGCCTATTTTTGCAAAAGCATATTGATGCTCAGTTATAAGTTCTGTCATGAATTTTTTTAATCTGTTTGCAAGAACTTTGGAAAATATCTTGTACAACACATTACATAGACTTATAGGTCGATAATCAGAAACTAATACGGGATTTTTAACTTTTGGGATTAAGGTGATAAATGTGTGGTTTATTGGATGAGGCAATTTACCTGAATTCAGCCAAGTAAGAATAGTGGATGTTACCTCTTGGTCCATCAACCCCCAAAAATGTTGGTAGAAAATTGGTGGCATCCCATCCGGGCCTGGTGCTTTTAGAGGCGCCATTTGTTTCAGTGCTTCCTGGACTTCCCAACCCATGAATTCACCTCCTAACTGCTCATTAATCTCATCTGTAACTAGCTGTGGAATAAAGGAGAGTGAGTCATCTTCCATGGCCGGATTGCATGTGGTAAACAATTCCCCAAAAAATCAACAATGATATCTCCAATCAAGTCTGGTTGCTCTTGCCAATTTCTACTTCTATCTTTAATTCCAAGAATTGAATTTTCCTAAACCGCTGAGTTGCTTTGTTGTGGAAGAACTTGGAATTACTATCACCATTTTTCAACCATAAAACTCTTGATCTTTGGCTCCACAATCGGATTTCTCTATCCATAAGGACGTGAATTTCAGCTTTTAATTCTCTAAGCCGAGTATTATCTCCTCTCCTCATTGCATACTTCAAACTCTAGTTGAAATCCAATTTTTACACTGAACTGACTAACTTGGTTAAAAAATTTAAAATTTTGATTAGATAGAACACGTGGCGCAAAATTAAATCCAATTTAAAAGCTAATTGGATTTTCTCTCAGCTTTATTTATTAATATATATATATATATATAGATGACTTATAAACTTGAATTGTTTTAGTTCTACAAAAAAAAAAAAAACAAGGCTCATAAATATAAAATCATTCAAAAATTAAGTTTTTTATGGTCTATTGGACTCCTCATTTTTTACACTAAATTAACTCATTTGGTACAAAAATTAAAAAACTTAGATTAGATGGACACATGTTGCAAAATTAAACTTTAATTGAAATCCAATTTTTATATTGAATTAACTCACTTGGCACAAAAATTTAAAAACTTAGATTAGATGGGACACCTGGTGCAAAATTAGATTCTAATTGAATTCCAATTTGAAATCTAATTAGATTTTCTCTCAGCTTTACCTATTATTATATATGTAGATGAGTTCATTATAAAAAGTAACAATTATAAATTTCATACACATATCCATTATAATTATCCAATTGAAGGAATGAAAAAAAAAAAAAAAACTTTGGAAGAATATTATAGAATAAAAGTTGATATAGAGTGTCTTTTTCTTTTTCCTTTATTTTAAAACAAAATACACATCCCAAACACTCACAGTCAATCACATCATTTACAAAACTCACAAATCCACAACGTCTGACCTTAATATAATTGCCATTGTCACTTAATATAAAATTCAAGCTCCCCTTCCTTGGCTATGGCCAACTCATATGATTTAGGATTAAATGAAATAACAATCTTAGAGTTAGGTAGGTGTCGTTGAAAGATTAAAGGTAAATGACATTGTTTTTTATCTGTGTATATTTGACATGGATGTCATGAAGGGCTATGTGTAGGTATATGTATAAACGGATAGGAGTGCAAGAGGTGAAAATGGTGAATTAAAATGCAAAGAGTTTTGTGTGTATGTGTGAGGAATAAAATGTCTTGAAACATTGAACCAAAGGATACAAAGTTTGTCTATTTATTTTAATTAAAAAAATCTTAAAACATTGAACCAAATGAAACAAAAAGTCTGTATTTAATTTGTTTTTATCTCTGATATGGCACTTGAGAATATTTCAATTCTTTTTGCATAGAATGTGCCACTTGGTAGAACTTTATGCACTCTCAAATGAGATCTCTGGTTTTATATATATTGAATGAATTATGATAATATATTAAATACTTACAAAATCATCAAATTGTAATTTTTTTTTTAAAAAATTGTATTATATGCAAATATGCACCTAAACTTTAAAGTTTAATTTGAAAATAATATTACAGTTTAAAATGTATTATGCAATTATCCTTATATTATATTATATTATATATAAATATATATATACAAATTTTCATGGAGAAGAATAAATTATTCAATATAATATTACAGTCTTCCAATGTTGTGATCAATGATGAATTAAGTTCAGAAAGTCATTCAGAAAACACTTCTCCAGTTTAAGAAAAGATCATGGAAGTTGATGATTCACTAACTAATGATTATGTGGGGAAGCATACTGAGGAAGAGTTGTTGTTGTTGAATGATGCGGTTTCTGTACCATCAAGTTCAGAACCATCCACACCAGTTCATGAAACTCAACAAGATCAAAGTGAGCTTAGTCCTCCATCAAAACAGAAAGGTACCTCCACATCTTTGGTTAAAGATCCATCTTCTAGAGCTAAGTTGAATCACCTTGCCACAAATATTNAGACTCTTTGGTTTTTGTATACAATAACTCATTTGAATGGATATTTATGATATGGTCCTACATTTGATTCCAAAATTAAGAAATAAAACACTCTCTAAAAATAAATAATTTAGGAAACATGGCGCAAAATTGGACTTCAATTGTAGAATCTGATTGGATTTTCTCTAACTTTATTTATTAATATATATATATATATATAGATGACTTATAAACTTGAATTTTTTTAGTTCTAAAAAAAAAAAAAACAAGGCTCATAAATATAAAATCATTCAAACTCCCTCCCTAATTTATATATAGTGTAGATATATGTTATGTTTTTATGATTTATTATATTGGACTCTGCGTTTACTCTAAATTAACTCATTTGGCACAAAATTAAAAAACTTCAAACTCTAGTTTTTTTTTTTGAGAAAGAAGACGTTTATTGAATAACATCAAGGCACGGCCAAATCAGCCTGAACAAAGGGTAAGGTGCGAGATGGGACATCCTCCATCCACACGGTACAACCTGGTGTCATCACAGCTAGCCTAGCTAAACTATGAGCAACTTTGTTGCCATCTCTCCTAATTGAGAGTATGACAATTCTGAAAACAAACCCGAAAATAAAGAGATATCATTAATCAGTGGTGCAAAATGAATCAATCCATTGTCATTGTTCCTCAAAGCCTTCACTAACACTTCTGAATCACCCTCCACAATAGCACATCCACTCCAATCTCGCTGCCAAACTCCACTGCTTTGCATGCTGCGATTGCTTCCACTTCCACAGGTTGATATGCTTGCTCCAATTGCTGAATTAAGGATGCCAATACCTCACCATTGCAGTCCCGAACAACCACACCAATCCCAGCCTTGTTTTCTGCATTTGAGATTGCTCCATCATAATTGATCTTATATTTATTCCGTGGTGGGAGTGACCATTTTGGCTTGGGCTCTGTTCTGGTCGGTTTGGCAGAGGATTGACAGACCTGATTTCAACCCAGCGCTCCTGTGCATCTTGCTTCAGGTTCTTTGTGAGGCAACAAGGTTGATGAGGCGGGATTGATTTCTCTGGTGCCAAATACACCAAACTTGGATAGCAAAGAGTCAATGGGCTTCCCATTCTCCAGTAGCCATCCGAACAGGTGCTTGAAGTCCGTGAAAACCTCCCTTGACCGAAAGCTCCACCTACATCGTTCCAAACCACGTCCAAACCTGAACAACCCCATAGAACATGTAGCGTGTCCTCTGCCATTGAAGCGCATCTGTCACAGGTTGGGTTTGGGATAATTGTTTTTCTGTTTAGGTTAGACTTTTTGGGAAGGAATCTCTGCATGCACGCCACAGAAAATTTTTGTACTTGTTTGGAAGTCCATAGACCAAATACTTTTCCAAGTTTTTGTCCAAGTCCGTTCTTGTTCCTTCTTCAACCTCGGTCTCCAACTCCTTTAGAAAACGATATCCCGACTTGCAATTGTATTGTCCATCTGCCGTGAAGGCCAGAACAGAGAATCTTCTATGATAATATATTAAATACTTACAAAATCATCAAATTGTAATTTTTTTTTTAAAAAATTGTATTATATGCAAATATGCACCTAAACTTTAAAGTTTAATTTGAAAATAATATTACAGTTTAAAATGTATTATGCAATTATCCTTATATTATATTATATTATATATAAATATATATATACAAATTTTCATGGAGAAGAATAAATTATTCAATATAATATTACAGTCTTCCAATGTTGTGATCAATGATGAATTAAGTTCAGAAAGTCATTCAGAAAACACTTCTCCAGTTTAAGAAAAGATCATGGAAGTTGATGATTCACTAACTAATGATTATGTGGGGAAGCATACTGAGGAAGAGTTGTTGTTGTTGAATGATGCGGTTTCTGTACCATCAAGTTCAGAACCATCCACACCAGTTCATGAAACTCAACAAGATCAAAGTGAGCTTAGTCCTCCATCAAAACAGAAAGGTACCTCCACATCTTTGGTTAAAGATCCATCTTCTAGAGCTAAGTTGAATCACCTTGCCACAAATATTTTGGGTAGTTTGAATGATAACATGAGATTGAGATCCAAGGCCTTGAATGTAATTACTCACTCATGCTATCTATCCCAATTTGAATTGAAAAAGGTGGATGAAGCACTTCAAGATGCTGATTGGGTTAATTCTACGCATGAAGAACTTCATCAATTTGTTCGGAATGTTGTGTGAGAATTAGTTCCTAGACCAAAGGGAGTCAATGTGATTGGAACTAAGTGGATATTTAAGAACAAGTTCGATGAACATGGTACTGTTATCAGAAATGGTAGGCCAAAAACGTATTGACTCATTGTGATTAATTAATTAATTAATTAGCCAAGTTTAATTAATTAATTGGATTAACATGCAAACGCGTGGTAGCACAAGCAAATTACCAATTAAACTAATTATGCAGTGAAAAAATAAATTGACATGGTGATTTGTTTATGAATGGGGAAAACCTACACGGCAAAAACCTCACCGGGTGATTTTAAGGTCATCACTCCTGAAATTTCACTATTATCATAACAAGTGGTTACAAGTAAAGGAATCCCAGTACCTTATACCAACCTATAGTTGAACCTTTATCCCAATACCCAATTGGACTTGTTTTGTAGTGACAATTTCTCCTTTCAATGCATGGCTCCCAGTACATGACTAACCAATTGCACGGATCCCAATACGCGACTTCAATCACCAAATAAAGAAGGTTTTTGGCTGCAAAGTTCTTCAATTCATCTCACAATGAAAATCAAGAAGATGCTTGGTCACAAAACCCTACGGTGTACAAACACAGCAACTTCTTCACAAGAATGATGAACTAGGGCAAAACTCTATCTCTGATCACAATTTGCTTGAACAAACTTTGCTCAACACTTGTACAACTTGTGAATCCTTTGACGGCCCTTAAAATAATCCTTTTATATGTCTAGGGTTAGGAGAAAAGAAGGCCCAAAGACACATTCACAGATCCCAAGAGAAACAGATTAGAATTCTAAAATTCTTAAACCTCGACAGATAGGAGCTGTTGAGCAGCTATTGAGCAGGTGTCAAGCACACGGGTTTAAACAACTTTCTTAAGCTCGATAGATGCAGTTGTCGAGCCAATTGTCAAGCTTTAATGAATTTGAATTCAGCTTGTTTCTTGGACAGACTTGAATGGTTTTAACAGTTGATCTTGAAACCTTGTTTCTTGAAGTATTAAAAACACCTATATCTACCCAAATATAAGTAAAGTGCATTTTGTCAAAGGATTAGCCAATTACATAAAATAGTGACATATGTTTCTAACAAGTGAATCACATATGTTCTAACAAGAAATAAGTACACACAAGTGGAAGGGATTGATTTTGATGAGACCTTTGCACTAGTAGCAAGACTAGAATCCATTAGGATAATTTTGGCAATAGCAAGTCATCTGAACTTCAAGTTGTATCAAATGGATGTTAAGAGTGCTTTCTTGAATGATATGTTGCAAGAAGAGGTATATGTCGAACAACCAAAGGGTCTTGTTGATCCTCACAAACCGGATGATGTTTACAAGTTAAAGGGAGCCCTTTATAGTTTGGAACAAACTCACAGGGCATGGTATGATAGATTAAATGCCTACCTCAATGAGCATGGATTCAAAAGAGGATTTGCAAATACTACTCTCTTCATTCGAAAGGATAAGAATTATTTTGTTGTAGCTCAAATTTATGTTGATGATATTGTCTTTGGTGCTACTAATGATTCTCTTGCTCAATCTTTTGCAGATGAAATGAAGGTGATGTTTGAGATGAGTATGGTTGGTGAACTAACGTATTTCTTGGGATTACAGGTAAAGCAAACAGATTCTAAAATTTACATTAACCAAGCAAAGTATGCTAGAAATCTAGTTAAGAGATTTGGACTTGATAAGGTTGCACATGCTAGAACACCAATGGCTGATAATGCAAAGTTAACCAATGATCCATTAGGTGAGTTTGTTGATGTTACATTATATAGAAGCATGATTAGTTGACTTTTGTATTTAACTGCTAACTGTCCTGATATTGCCTTCAGTGTTGGTGTATGTTCTAGGTTTCAATCTAATCCTAAGATTTCACATTTGAATGCTGTAAAAAGAATCATAAAATATGTTGGTGGAATTTGTGATTATGGATTGTTTTATAGCAAAGAGTCAAATTTGTCTCTTGTTGGATTTTCTGATTCTGATTGGGTCGGCAATGCCGATGATAGAAAAAGCACCACTGGTGGGTGTTTTTATATAGGAGCCAATCTTGTTGCTTGGATGAATAAAAAGCAAAATTCTGTGTCTTTGTCTACTGCAGAGGCAGAATATATTGTTGCTAGAAGTTGTTGTTCACAGCTTCTTTGGATGAAAAAGCTTTTGAGTGATTATGGAATATCACAAGACACCATGGTTGCCTATTGTGATAATTCTAGTGATTTTGATATCTCTAAGAACCCTGTTCAATATTCTAAGACTAAGCACATAGAGATTAGATATCACTTTATTAGGAATCTGGTTGAAAGAAAGATTGTGGCTCTTGAGTATATCCCTACGGAATGTCAAAATGCTGACATCTTCACCAAGCCTCTTGATGATAGAAGTAAGTTTGAGACACTTCGTTAAGTTATTGGTGTGATTCTATGTCCCTAGTCATCTTTGGCTTTCATGATCCTTGTGCTTGATCGCTCTACTCTTTGTGACCATTTTTATTTATTTATTTTTTTGTTTCTTTGCTTTTCTAGGATTTGCACTGCATAACATTCATGCATTTCATTCTAAGTTTGTTTTTGTTATTTCTTTTCAAAAATTTTAAAATAAATAAATAAAAAAAAAAGGGAGGAAAAGAGAAGCAAAATGTGTTTTCCATTATTTGTCTTGGATTTGAAATCAAGGTTGGCCAATTTATTTTTACATAACATCTTTATGTACCTTGTTTAGCTTGGATGAGCTTACTTATTACACTTTACTAGTTGAAGCTTTGTAGTGCATGTTGTGTGGGAAGATGTTTATAGTTTTTGATCACATGATCTTGATCTTGAAGTCACATGCCTTTGATTGACGGACTTGAACTTATTGAGAAAGGCATGAATAACCATCTCACCACTATTTACTAGCCAATCATGAACACCTTAGTGCATATCATAAGATTTTGTGCTCGAGAAAGTGTAGCACATGCACAAAAAGAACATAAGGTGTAGCCTCGGTTTAAATGCTAAAATTGGTGTGTACATTATTGGGCTATAATAACTTTAAATCAAATAAAATTGGTGTGTACATTATCCCTGTTATCCTTAATAAGTTTCTGATTAAATAAAATTGGTGTGTTATATTATAAGGCAAATCAAGAAACTTACATGATTGCAAGCTTTTATTCTAGGAAATGTGGGAGTTATATGATGTAACTCTTTAGGTGATAGTCTCTTTCAAGTTTATGTGATGACTTTTGTAGAAATTGTGCTTGATTACTATTCACACATTACCTCACATCTATCTCAAGCATTTGCTAGTTGCATACACTACACAAGTTACTCTTTGCTAAACTTTGTACATGTTATTGTATGTGATTTTGGTTTGGCCAACCAAGGATGAAGAATTCCTTGATATTTATGAAATATGTGTTTGAAGTTTGAGAATTTAAGGAGAATTGATTGAAAATCTTATTTTTGCAAAAACTGGGTTCAAAACAAGTGTTTTTGAAAAGTATTTCATCTCATACTCATGCATTTTATTCATAAAATACTATGCTTTGAGGAGTTTCTGCATAAAATTGCTTTGTTTTTCAAAAAATTGATATTTCCAAAATTTCGATCGATCGAACCTATTTCTCGACTGATCGAAATTGCGATTAAAAATTTGGTTTGGTTCTGTCTGTTTCGATCGGTTCTCGATCGCTGTTGGATCAATCAAAGGCATTTTCGATCGATCGAATCTAAATTTTGATCAATCAAAAATTGCATAGAGAGTTTTTTAAAAACTTTGAGTTTTCACGTGTTCATCACTTTTTCAAAACTTTTCAAACTCTATTATCTCTCTCTTCGATCGGTCAAGGAGTCAAAGCAAATTTTTGTTGTTTTCCTCTGATTCTTTTGCATGGTTTTTGTCCTCTAAGGCTGGTAAGACCTTTATACCCTTCATTTTTCATTTATTTTTAGTTTTTATGCATTAATTCATGCATTGTTGGGTAAATTTCGAACCTATGAAAATTTGGGATTTTTGATGATTTAAGTCTTTTCTTTGGAAATTAATCAATGGGTTTTTGTTGTGGGACACTATAAAACTAATCTTTGTGTCTTAATTTGATCAATTTGATGATTTGAGAAAATTTTGATTTTCTAGGGCTTGAAAGTACCCGCTTTAGGGCTTTTGTTAAATTGAGCTTTAATTAATGAAATTGGCTTTTTTGATTGATTGATTTGGTCATTCTAATATGTTACCTAACTTGTTTAATTATCAATTGATCAATTTGTTGAGATTTGTAAAAATGGATTTTCAAAATTTGGAGTTTTTTGGATATCATCTCTATGTTCAAGCCAATTTTGTGATTTTAAAGTAAAATTGAAATTATTCTCATTGCATTAGAGCATGCATCATGTGTTGATTTTGTTCATGCATCATATAGAATTGTTATTTCTATCTATTTTTGTGCTAACTTGCAGTCTGCCCTTGGTTTTTTTGTTTTTATCTCTGTCTCTTTTGTGTCTGTCCTTGTGAACCTTAGCATCATGGTTAGGAAGACTAGAGCTCATAGGACCCCCTCCTCTACTTATTCTCCCACCTTTGATAGTGAGAGGTTCCTGAGTGAGAAAAACCAGGATTATGAAAAGTTGAACCTTCGTAGGAATGTCTGGGCTAAGAGGAAAGTTTTGTTAGATGAGTTAGATGGTGAGATTAGGAGAAACTTTGATCGTAAAGGCTGGTTGCCTTTGTTGGATGTTGATCATCCTCCTCCAGCTACCTCGATCAGAGAGTTCTACTTGAACCTCTTTGTCCACTCCTATGATTTTAACACTCAGGTGAAGAGTTGAATACGGGGTGATGAGTACACCATTACTCCTTCAGTAGTGGCTGATGCTCTTAGGGTGCCACTAGTCCAGTATCTTGTCTATCCTTATGATGAGTCTCCTCCTCTCGATGATATCATGTTATACATCACTAGTACTTCTATCCAATGGGGTTCTGATCCTCGGATCACATCTGCTGAGTTGACTGAGATTCATTATCTTTTCTTTCGAATTTCTTGTCATTCTTTGTGGCCTATCTCTCATTTGCACACCATCCTTATTGAGCGTTGTGTGTTTTTGTATGCCCTTGTCACAGACGCTCCTATGAGTTTTCTTCATCTTTTCTTTCGTTCTTTGATCGAGGTTCATAGGAGTAGTTCTACTGCTCATGCTCTTTTCTTTCTGGTTTTTATTCATCAGATTCTTTTGCATTTAGGATTAGAGCAGTTTCCTGTGTCTGAGCCTATTCATATTATAGCTCCCATAGGTGCCACCTTTCTTAGGCAGAGGGCTGCTCAAATGAGAGCAAGCTCTAAATGTCTTAGGGTTGAGTCTTCTGGTGTCGCACCTCCTCCTCCCTCTTTTATAGGTGATACTTCAGCTATGGCGTCTATAGATCCGACTGCTGCTACTGTTCCTCCACCATTTACTTCGAATGATTCAGACATTCGTCGTATGTTGGAGACTGTCATGACCGTTCAGGCGGCTCATGGTCAGATTTTGGTGGACATGCTTGATGAGCTTTATGCTTTGTGAGCGGATTTGGAGCATATTAAACGGTCACCTCCGCTACTTCCTTTTGATGATGAGCGAGTGCCCTTTGGCAATTTGTCACAAAAAGGGGAAGTACATATGTAGAGGAGATTTTATTGTTAGGGGCATAATTTTTTTTGTGTTTTGGAGCTGTGGAGCTTTAGATTGTATCTAGGTGCTTTATTATGTATTTATCTTTTTAGCTCATTGATATATTTTGTTTGGGTTGTCCATGATAGGGGAGATACATTGATCGTATATGTTTCTTGTTTCACATTGCTTATTAATTTATATTTATGAGGTTATTTATGATATATGTCTTTATTTTGTGTTATGTGAAATAAAGAAGTTATTTTGTTTTACTTGTATTTTCCACACATGCGTTTATTCATTTGTTGAGTATTTTAGGAAATATACAGGTTGATTTAGTCATGCTGCTGTCTATACTTGCAACTAATAGATAGTAGTTAAGTTGAATTTGTTATGTTGGGCTATGTTTTTGTAATTGGCTGTTTTTATGTAAACTTTGTGCATTTTGTTAAGTTTGTATTTTGTCACGGATTGCCAAAGGGGGAGTTTGTTAAGTTCTAAGGAATTAGGAACTAATGTATTAGAACTTCATTTTGTAATGTTGACAAACTATGATCAAAACATTTTAGCCTTGTTTAGACTTGCTCAAAGTATGTTTAAGTGTAAAGTAGGAATTGAGTGTTCTGCAGGATTTATTGTGTAAATCTGTCTGGCTTGATTGATCGAAAGTTGTGCAGATTGTTTTTCTGTAGAATTTTCCAATTCAGCCTAAGCCCGTTTGACGTGTAGGGTTTTATGTTTTGTCTTAAGTATAAAAGGGAAAACCCTAGCCATGTTTTGAGGTTGCTCTTTATGCTGTGTGTGTGAATCTTTTGTGAGATTTAGAGGTGTTTGCCTTCACACATACTTAGGGTTATCAGGAATCAAGACTATGTCAAGAACTTGGTGATCGTTTCAGTTGCAGATTCATGAGCTTAAAGATATACAAACGGGAGTGCTTGTGCTTGCTATGAATCCAAGAAAGAAGTAGTCCGTGGACTCGGAGCTGTCACGTAGTCGTGGTAGTAAGTTTCCTACTCGAGGTAGCAATAGGATGTTAGTGGTCTAAGTCACTATTGTGTAAACTTCAATTCTTTCATAGTGGATTTGTTTTACTTTGAGGATAGCTAAGTTAAATCCTCCCCAAGTTTTTTACTGGTTTGGTTTTCCTGGGTTATCATATCGTTGTGCTCTTTATTTTCTACACTTTACAATGATATGATTTATCTGTGTTAACTTAGATTTGTTTAATTTGACTAAGTAATTATTTGGCTAATTAACTATGTTAATCTGGTTGTGTTTTAAGGGGTCTAAAAACAAACATCTTTTATGGGTAATTAAAGTCCAATGTGGTTCTTTTGCCTGTCACCTTTAATGTTACAATGGATCAATTGGAAACTTAAATGGGAAGGGCATATGTTGCATGCTAGTATGCATTGATGTGGGGAGATATATACGGTTGAAATTTAGGGCAAGAATGGCTTCCCAAACGATGTATAGCAAACTTAGTCTTCATGGCTACTGATACTTTTATTATTTGTCACTTGGTTAGTTGTGATTTTCCATGTTTGTTGTGTTGGCTTTAATTCTGTTCCAATTTGATTGTAATTATTCTTTCAATAATTTCTTCCTGTATTTATGCTAACAATGCCCTACCTTATCTACTAAAAATATGCATGCCATTTCTTCTTGAGTTCATTGAAGAACTGAAAGAACCATTGAAAAAAAAAAAAAAAAAAAAAAGGAAGAGAAGATTGGCCATTCTGATATTTTAGGTTGATAATGAGAAAGAATGACAACTTTTGTTAAGAGAGGGATTCAAAAGGAAAAGCAAACATATTTCGTAGGTTCAGATTCTTTTTTTTCTTCTTTCTTTTATGAGAAGAAGGGTAGGTTAAGAATCTTAAGATTTTTGTTTAATAATAATAAAAGAATAAACTCGTATACTGTATGTACCTACAATAGAGTCACACAACGTTGTTTTGGTTTACAATCTGTTGAGATAATATATATTTTTCCTGAGATTCCACTAAATTAACAATACACATTCTTAAGACAAAGATAAACGGAGTAGTTGAATCTTTCTACAAAGGCAGCTAACTATGTTTGTTTAAAATTAAGCATGGCTTATTCTCAAGTACATTCCTATGATATTGTCTACTTAAATAAATAAACGCCAATTGAAAGAAACATTTTTAAAAACAAATAAAAGAAAAAGTTGCCCATCGTAGAAAAAGAGAAGTCTTTAAAGTAAAATATTGTTATAGATAATAAAAACTGCTCCAAGTTTCGTCACTGGTTTTTAATAATTCTGGGGTGTTGAATAATTTAGTGGAAAAAAAATCATGATACAATTTTCAAGAAAGTGATTTGTTTTACTGATTCAGAATGGAAATAGTACAAGAGAAAATGAATAAAATACTTTTCTGACTTGTCTTTTTATGTGCACGTTACTGACTCAATATTGTCTACCTTATTGCAAAGGATTATTAGGTTATACATAATAGAAACTAAAATACCATTGGCTCCATTAGTGTATTGAAAACTTATTGCTTTTTTCTTTTTGACAAACTTGAAAACTACTGGTGCTTGATTGGCAAAATTATACTGCACTAAAACACCATCAAAATGCAATATAAATATATAAATATATATATATATAGTGCAATTAAAAGAGATAATTTATTAGTTACGTTAGGATAAGGTTTTTACTTTTTATCCTTTTGAGGTCAAAACCACGTAACTTTATTGATTATCAAAACTTACAATGGAATAGGACTATAAGTGATAGTTCAAATTCAGCCTTACAATAAGTATAACATAACATAGGAGGTAGGACATGCCAACACAGCATCTAAATTGCATGTTCGATTATAGGCCTAGACGTCTATCACCATGTGTATGTCTCTTGTATTTTAAAATTTCAATTCCTATCATACCAGAAGCTTCTTCATAAAACACTATATATCTCTTCTACCCTTGCTCTGCTGATTGCCTTGGCGCTTACGAGAAGGATGGGTCAGGTTTGGGGTTTGGCTGAGTTGAGGGAGGGGGTGTGATCGAAAAGGGAGAAAGAAAATAATCGGGGCAGGTGAGTTGGTGACTAAAAATAAAAAATAAAAATTAATACGGAAAATTGAGAGGCCTCCAAAGCTTACGTGGCAAAGTTTCGTGAAGTCAACAAAAAGTCAAAAGCTTTAATTATATAGTATTTATAGATTAGAAATATACGTAAAGGAAATTATCTATCACCACCAATACTCTTATTATTAGTCTTCAAATGGATTGAAGTTAACCTCATGAAAATATACGAGTCTATGACTCTATAATTAGGGGTGTGAGGCCTACAACACTCACTTCTATTGGTATTTACAAAGCCTTGTCAAAGATTGATTGCAAAGTGGACAGCGTGATTCACCATCCTTTAATGGTTCAATGAAATGAAACTTTAACGGGATGAATAGCCTAAGAGGCTTAGGCAAAGGGATGGATTCTCTCTCTCCCTACATTTGTTTGTGCTAGTAATGAAAGTATTTCTAGGTGTTGAAAGTTCAAATTACCCAAATTTATGCTTTATTAATAACTTAATATTGTTCTTGCCTCTAATCATTGTAAAATTATTTGCAAGATGGAAAACCCTAATTGAGAAATTAGAAAAAAAAAAAAAATTGTCAAGATTNTATTAGTTACGTTAGGATAAGGTTTTTACTTTTTATCCTTTTGAGGTCAAAACCACGTAACTTTATTGATTATCAAAACTTACAATGGAATAGGACTATAAGTGATAGTTCAAATTCAGCCTTACAATAAGTATAACATAACATAGGAGGTAGGACATGCCAACACAGCATCTAAATTGCATGTTCGATTATAGGCCTAGACGTCTATCACCATGTGTATGTCTCTTGTATTTTAAAATTTCAATTCCTATCATACCAGAAGCTTCTTCATAAAACACTATATATCTCTTCTACCCTTGCTCTGCTGATTGCCTTGGCGCTTACGAGAAGGATGGGTCAGGTTTGGGGTTTGGTGAGAGGGAGGGGGTGTGATCGAAAAGGGAGAAAGAAAATAATCGGGGCAGGTGAGTTGGTGACTAAAAATAAAAAATAAAAATTAATACGGAAAATTGAGAGGCCTCCAAAGCTTACGTGGCAAAGTTTCGTGAAGTCAACAAAAAGTCAAAAGCTTTAATTATATAGTATTTATAGATTAGAAATATACGTAAAGGAAATTATCTATCACCACCAATACTCTTATTATTAGTCTTCAAATGGATTGAAGTTAACCTCATGAAAATATACGAGTCTATGACTCTATAATTAGGGGTGTGAGGCCTACAACACTCACTTCTATTGGTATTTACAAAGCCTTGTCAAAGATTGATTGCAAAGTGGACAGCGTGATTCACCATCCTTTAATGGTTCAATGAAATGAAACTTTAACGGGATGAATAGCCTAAGAGGCTTAGGCAAAGGGATGGATTCTCTCTCTCCCTACATTTGTTTGTGCTAGTAATGAAAGTATTTCTAGGTGTTGAAAGTTCAAATTACCCAAATTTTTATGCTTTATTAATAACTTAATATTGTTCTTGCCTCTAATCATTGTAAAATTATTTGCAAGATGGAAAACCCTAATTGAGAAATTAGAAAAAAAAAAAAAATTGTCAAGATTACTATTTTGTATGGAAACACATTGAACTTGAAACAAGACCAGGCCAATGACATTGTTTCAGTCCTATGCATGTTGATTCTCAAATTATTAAAAAAAAAAAAAAAAAAAAAAACCTAAACCAAATTGGAACTTGAAAATTTGCACTTTTATTCTTCACACCGTGCGACCCTAACTGGACTAGTCCTGTCTCTAAAGTTAGACACATGAACACAATGCATATAATTCAGTTTATACAAATTATCAACATTTTGCAAATTCCATCTGTATTAATTAACCAAAAATCAGGAAATATCATTGGTAAGATGTTTCATTACATGGAACAATTTACAAGCAAACACTTCCTAAATTCAAAAAAGAAATGGAATCTTTTTTTCTCTAGAGAATTCCCTCACTATATAAAAAATAACACAAAATATTGACTCGTGTAGAAAACATCCTACTTATAAATTATAATGAAGAGAAGTAGCAAAAGAGCCCAATAAACTGATCTGCCAAAACGTCACACTAGTCTGGACACCCATATCATAATATTTGGATAAGAAATGAAACATTTGATAGTTTAATCGACAGCAACATTAACCATGTTGAGAATTATGAACTTGACATTCCAAATTAAATGAATAGATCCATCAATTGTTCTCATTCGCTGGTGCAACTGTTGAAGATGACTAAAACTTTTCCAAAAGTAGAATGATGACCAATCCACATCATTATGTGATATTCTTGTAATAGTTCAAATCTAGACTTATAGAAAATTTTCTCTATGGATACTTAATGTTATATGCTTTCCTTTCGATGGCCCTCCAATAGTGAACTTCACAACCATATTATGGCTTATATCCCTGACAAAGAATAAGAAAGGAGTTAGAGAAACACCTTATCTTCAAATATCTACAAATATGGTCATGAATGGAAACAATGGACTTTGTCATAATAATTATAATGAAACAAAATCCATTATACAAATACTAGATATTTAAAAATATAAAGAACTGTTCATATTAATATAGGGACATGTAGGCTCACCTCTCACAGAAAATGAGTTATGAGACGAGTTGTGTGCTTAATGGAACCGTCATCTATAGAGGAAACAATAGTTTAAATATCATAATAAGTATTAATCAATAACCGCTAAATTATTTCATTTAACTCAAATATTATAGCTACCTCTCTTTTCCACTACACTAACCCAAAATAATGGTTGTCCAACATTGAAGCAATTGGTCTGCAAAACAAGAACAGAGGCTCTAATTATCTTCCCTACAATGCAATAGTCTTACAACAAGGAAAAAAATTGAAGAACAAAGAAACCAACAAGAATCTATTTTGTCTTATGTCCATTAGAAATAGATTCATGAGAGGCATATTGTACTAAATTCACTATCTAAATGATCTATGGGAAGAATGTTGATTTGGTTCCTTTATAATCTTTTGGCAGTTGGCAAAAAAATGCTAAGGTAAGAATAATCTTTTGTCAGTGATATTATGCTCGTCTTTGTAAGAGGAATCAAAGTTAGAATTCCCCGTCCCTTTATTGTTCTGTAATCTGTAGCTATCAATTTATATATTAAAAAAATTATATACTTTAAATTTTAATTATGAAGTGACGAATTTGACTGAATAAGATAATATTGGACATAAATATTAGGGACTTCTTCCTATAATGCCAAATGCATACCAATTAACATCATATTCTCAGTTTTAAATTTTATCAAATTTTTTTTTTTTTTTGGTACTTGATATCATTTTATTTTCGACTATTTAATTACAGTTTCTTCATAAATGGAAGGATTTGAGAATCGAGACCACTAAAACCTACTTTCTTTGCAATAGTATAGATGTAGTATCATTTTGACATTTTCAACAAATTATTTTGGATTTTAGTGTTTAATATAATATGAATCTATTTTTTTTTTTATAATTTAATATGAATCTAAATAAATCTAACTAATTAGTTTAGTAACACAACTTTTTTCACAACTCAATGAAGTGACACAATGTGAGTGGTGGAAACAAAATTAATACTAGTAACGAGTCCAGGTAAAAATTATTGTCCACCAATCACAACCTTCTACTTCAACAAGTTGTAGAAAAACTAGTGTCCATGGCAAAATTGGAATCTACACATCAATATGGATTTAGATTTGGTTTCAAATTCTTTTTTTTAGATATAATAACATCTTCATGAATAAAATAAACATCATGTCCGATTTTTTCTTTTTTTTTAGAGCATGGTCGATGCTCGATTTAAGTAGCACCTTCAAATTACTCATCTGCTTCAATCTTCAATGTGAGTTTTTTTCTCACTATTACATGATTTTTTGCTCTTCAAATTATCAAAACTACTCATTAGAGCTTTTCTACTTCAATGTGATGTTTAAATGAGCTTTTCCTTTCGATCAATGTAATCTTAGCTGTACATGGGGGATGCAGATCATCATCATGGCCAACACACATACATGCATGAATTACCCAATTGAGATCTGACACGTCATGAAGCTTAGGTTTTCTTTTTCTTTTTGGCTCTCTCATTTACCGCCAAAATTTCCACAGTTAAAGAGAGAGTGTGTATGATTGAAGCCTGCCGTTACGGCAAGATCACAGTGACTAACGGAAAAAGCCTTTGTTGATGAACCTAAGATTGAGAATAGACTGGAACCTGGGTAACTGAAAAAACAGGCCTAGCCTACTTTGAGTGGGCTTGGAAAGAGTGGTGATTTGATGAGACCAAGTATACTGATTTGCTGTGAACTTCACGGTTGTTTAAGTAAACAAGTGTTATTTGAGCTTCCTATCCCTTTTTATTTGCAATTTTGCATGGTAGGAATTTTTCTAAAGAAATATAAGGAACTTTTTCAAATATTATATAAAATTTAAGTTACAAGGGATCCTCAAAAAATAAAATAAAATAAAATAGAAGAAAGAAAAAGTTATGATTTATGAGTGATCCATGGGTTTTAATTAGCTCCATGGTTTAAATCTATTATCATCATTATCATTGAGAGAGCATCATAGATTCAATTAAGTTTCTAGATATGTAGAATTTCTTTCCAAAGTTTTCATCCCCATAAGAAAAATAAATAAATAAAACCTCCAAACATTAATTGGTATACAAGTACAAAGAGCTCCCCAGTTCTTATAGCAAGAGGAACCCAATAAGTTGATCCACCAAAACCTTACACAAAATTGGCCACCCAAATTATAAATTTTGAAGTGAAATACATATACTTGATCGTCTAGTTGGCAATAGTAATCAACAAGTTGAGAATTGCAATTTTAGCATTCCGGTTGGACTAACTAGACCTACTCAATTGTCCTCATTTCTCTACCAAAACAGTTGAAGGTGACTAATACTTCTCACAAGGGACTAATATGACCATTCCACATCATTATGTGATCTTTAAACATATTCATTGTGATAGCTAGATTCAAGACTTTGTTTGCTTAATGCTGTATAGTCACCATTTGACAACCCTTCAATGGGGAACTACACGGCCGTATAATGGCTGACATCCTAAGGAACAATAAGAAAGGAGCTAAAGAAATATGTTAGTCTTCACATATCTACGCATATGGTTACGCGTGAAAGCAACTTTTCACCCAAGAACGTGAGACAAAATACTTATCTCAGATACTTAAAAATAAAAAGGAAATGTCAAAATTTACCACAAACAAACATGTAGGCTCAAGTCTCATAGACTAAGGGTTATGAGATAGGTTGCATTCTTAGTGGAAGTGTCATCTGTAGAGGAAACAGTAGCTAAAATATCATGTTAAGTACTGACCAATTTCCATAGACTTATCATTTTTCTCAAAAATCTTATAGCTTACCTCTATTTGCCTCTTTATTAAACCCAAAACAATGGCTCACCTTAAGACATTTAAGGCATATATGCTGCAAATTGAGGATAGAGGCTCCTACCATCTTAACAACAAAACATAATGCAGCAGTCATCAACAAGGAAGAAAAGAAATAAATCAATAAAAAAAAAGCATGAGATAATCTATGGCTATGCTGACCCGAATAATAGCAGTTAAACAGAACCATTCTAATAAGTGAACAACTCCAGTAAACATATATGCAGAGGATAAAACTCTTTCTTAAGACAAAATAATGGAAAGTTCATGAGAGTATGGTCAGGGGTGATAAGGGAAAAGGAGTGAACTATTAAACACAACTAGTCGTGAATCCCGCATGTTGTGTGTGATAATAGTATTATTAAAAAGTAACTAAAATTTGGGAATTTTTTTTTTAGTTTTAAAAAAACTTTTTCAAACCCAATTTTTTCTACAGTACAATAAAAAACACCGAGAAACATATCAAAAAAATTTATAAAATTCAACAAAACTACAATTCAAATAAAAAAGAAAGGGAAAAATAAAACTCACATCAAAGTCAAAGTCTTTCTCACGTATATGTAAAACATTTCAAATGTGAAGTGATCAAGCCAAATATTCAATGCATAATCAAATTCAAAAATTTTATCCTATTATACATAATGATTGTAATCAAGCCAAATATTGTGTTAATACTGTCATAATCTAATCTAACATTCAATCCAACATGCAAAAAATGGATAGATAAATAAATAATTTTAAACTCGAAATTGAATTTGTTTTCTTAAAAATCTCAAAAAAATACACTAATGAAATAAGGAATGTTACGACATATGTGATTCATTTTATGTTAGGAACATATGTCATTATAGAATTGGCTAATCCTTTGACAAACTTTACTTGTAATTGGGTAGATCTAGGATGTGTTTAATACTTTAAAGAATAAGGTTTCAAGTTCAAGTGTTAAAGCCATGCAGATCTGTCCAAGATTCAAGTGAAGAAGTGTTAAATTTTAAAACTCGACAGCTAGTATCTATCGAGGTTTAATAAGTTGTTTCAACAGAATGCTCGATAGCTCTCGACAGATGACCTATCTATCGAGAATTAAAGAAATCAGTTTTCTAGATCTGATTTCACTCCAATCCATAAATAGATGTTTGGGCTTTCTTTTCTCACAACCTTAAACATATATAAGGATTGTTTTAAGGGCCGTCATAGTTAAGGCAACTCAATTCAAAGGTTTTTCACAATCATATTGTGAATCGGAGACATATGCCCTAGTTCATCTTTCTCTTCAAGAAGCTGCTATGTTTGTACGTCTTAGGATTTTGTAACCAAGGAGCTTCGTAATCTTCATTGTGTTGGTGAATTGAAGAACTTTGCAGCCAACATCCTTCTCAAGTTGGTGAGTAAGTCACGTATTGGGATCCGTGCATCAAATTAGTTAGTCACGTACTGGGAGCCGTGTATTAAAAGGAGAGATTGTCACTACAGAACAAGTCCAATTGGGTATTGGGGTAAGGGTTTAACTGTAGGTTGGTAAAAGGTACTGGAATTCCTTTACTTGTAACCGCTTGTTTTGATAATAGTGGATTCTCGGGAGTGATGACCTTAAATTCATCTAGTGGGGTTTTGCCTCGGTGGTTTTTCCCATTCGTAAACAAATCACTCGTGTCAAATTTATTTTCCTGCACTTAGTTTAATTGGTGATTTGTTTGTGCTACCATGCTATTACATGTTAATTGAATTAATTAATTAACTTGGCTAAATTAAGTGGTTAATTCATCATAAGAGGTCAATACATTCTTGGCCTAACAAATGGTATTAGAGCCAAGGTCATGGATTCAAGTCACGGGAGTGTCATTGTGAGGGAGGGATTGTTGGGGGGCCACAATTTGATTCCCTACAACTGCTCTAAAAATAGGCCCATATGAAGTGACGTTGAATGCCATAAAAGATTTAAGTGTGTCTTCCTCGTCACTAATTGGTTTTGAAGTAGAATAACACAGCTCACAGTCCGACAAGGAAGATAAGCAATACAAAATATTCGTAAATGCTTAAAAACAATTATTCATGCATCTAAAAACATCATATAATTAAGAAATAACAGTTTGGTGCTAATTTGTTAAACAATATACTTACAAACAGTGAAAAAAAACTGCACAAAGGCCATCTTTTTCAACTGCACTAATTGTTCTTCATCATATTGTCCAAACTATCCTATTGTTTTCCAAATAAACTAAAACTTGACAATAACAAAAAATATGGACATATTATAATATAATTTTCCCCCAAATATGGTTAACAACATTAAAAGTATTTAGTGTTGCAAATAAAATGATAAAAAAAAAAAAAAATACTTGCATCAAGAAACACATATGAGGTAGTTAATAATAAGACAATGGGCATACAAAATTCATAAAGAAAAAATCCAACAAAAATGAAAAAAAAAAAATGAGAGAGAGAGAGAGATAACATTTTTGTGTGGGAAAATAAAATATGCATAAAATGGGAGATAGTGACAAATTTATAGTAAGAGGATGATAATAAGAAGAGACAAAATAAAGAAAGATAAAGGGTCAAAATTATATGCAAAATTAAAACCGTCTAAGAGGAATATGTATAGACAATACTTAATTATAACATTAAAATTAAAGTAGATATATATGTAAAGTTATAAAAAATTAAAAGTAAAAAATAAATATGAAAAAAATAATGATGTGGCAATGACGTGGAGGATAAGGTGGCTTAACAGGAGCGTAGCAACAATAAATGTTACGCTTAAGCTTTTAGATATATATATATATATATATATATTATACAATGAAGGGAGTAGTAGAGTAGATAGAGAGGAAAGTAGAAGGATGAAGTTGTATTATGGTGTTAAAATGTTACGCTTAAGCTTTTAGATATATATATATATATATATATATTATACAATGAAGGGAGTAGTAGAGTAGATAGAGAGGAAAGTAGAAGGATGAAGTTGTATTATGGTGTTTTCCCTCTTCTCATTAGATATTGTTGTTAAGCAGAAATACAACTTTTAGCATTGCACTTATGAATTTTTTTTTCCAACCTTCTTCAAGGAAGTATGAAACAAAACTACTTGAATCTGAAAATAAATATTAAAAAAAAAGTAAATTTTGCTCTAAAGACAAAGTATCTATGATTTAAAAATACTACAAGCCTAGCTAGTAGTAGCAAGGAGAACTTTACCAGAATAATTATCATGGATTATATCAAGATTTAAAATGTGTAAAATTTGTGAATATCGAGGCCTAGGGCCAAAAAAAAAAAGTAAAAAAATTGTGAAAATTATACACAAAGTTGACCTTCAATCAAGCAGTTAAAACCATATATGAGACAATGGACAACCTACCTGAAAGGGAGAAAATACATTGGAATGCCTTATGTGATTGGACGGGCCGTATATGGTCCGCAGACGTCCGGATGCACGAGCCCGTCATTTGCACGGGCCTCCAATGGACGGATCTCATGTGAATGGGCCGGATATGGACGGAGTGAAGAAAGGTGTGCTGGCTGTCCATGGGCCTGTTGGACCCCTCATGGGGGTTATTTTGGCCCACTCTCATAAGGGCCCAAGCAGAGTCTTTGCGCTAGTAGGACTCCGGAAATCTGATATATTGGGTAAAGATCTTCCCTATAAGGAGGAGATCTGTCCATCACGTTTAGGATTCTACAAGGAGAGTCCTATAAGGAAAAGACTTCCGCGCCAAGAAAGAGATGTCAACCTTATGCCACTATAAAAGCCCCAATACCCTCATAAACCAAGGTACGCATGATTTTACCCTCTCTAGCACTCTAGAGTTGAGAGAATATTTTCTGACTTGACCTTCGGAGGGTCTTTGGCCGGTGCCACACCGGTGCCCTTTTATAGGTTTTTCTCCTTTGTTTCGTGCAGGTTTACATATAGGCGAAAAGAGCACTACGTGACTTATTGGTGAACTTCTCAGCTTCATCAGTTGGCGCCGTCTGTGGGAACGTTACGTAAGAAGAAAGCAGTCAGACGTTGCTTCATCCCTGAGACAGAAGAGTTGCATGGTGCTCACTCGCTCGATGGCAACAACCAACGACATCCAAGGAGAAGGACCACCCACGACCGCACTCGAAAGACAGGTTTGGACCCTCACTGCGGCTGTGGAGCGTCTTACCAAACAAAATCATGACCTAGAGGAACAGCTGCGTCAAAGAAACACAACACCCCACAACCAAAGGGAGGATCAGGAAGGCACCAGCGCCATGCAAAGAGAAAGAGAAGGGCCTGAAGGGAGTAACGCCCCAAGCAGGCCAAAATGACAGAATATGAGCCTCCCATCCCTCACGGATGCGACGACTCCGCCTATGTTCGCAGAGATGCAAGCGATGAAAGAACAGATGGAAGTCATGATGAACGCCCTAAAGGGGCGAGTGTCCAGTGATCTGGACGACCCAGTAAACCGGACTGACTCCCCATTCACTGGCCCCGTCAATTCCTTCCCCCTACCACACAAGTTCCGGATACCGCAAATAGAGAGCTATGATGGGGTCAAGGATCCCCTAGACCACTTGGAGACATTCAAGACCTTGATGCATCTATAAGGGGTACCGGACGAAATCATGTGTAGGGCCTTCCCAACCACACTGAAGGGTCCCGCGAGGATCTGGTTCAGTCGGCTGACCCCGAACTCCATCAACACTTTCAAAGAACTAAGCGCTCAGTTCACCTCGCACTTCATAGGGGGACATAGGTACAAGAAGTCCACAGCGTGCTTGATGAGCATCAGGCAGAGAGAAGACGAGATGCTAAGATCCTACATAACCCGTTTCAATAAGGAAGCGCTCTCAATTGATGAAGCCGACGACAAGATACTGGTGGCAGCTTTCACGAACGGATTACGCAAGGGCAAGTTTTTGTTCTCACTATACAAAAACGACCCCAAAACCATGTCAGAAGTACTCTACAGGGCCACCAAGTACATGAACGCGGAAGACGCGCTACTTGCACGGGAGGAAAGGCCCAGGAAGAGGGAACGCCAGGTGGACATGCGCTAGGACCAAAGGCCGAAAAGACCAAGGACAGGAGACAGAAAGGGACGAAAGACGCCCTAAGCCCCCGAGCGGGAGGTTCACAAGTTTCACCCCCCTGAATGCCCCGATTGACCAAGTCTTGATGCAAATCAAAGACGAGGAGACACTAACATTCCTGGGAAAACTAAAGAGCGACCCAAGCAAACGGCCGTGAGACAAATATTGTCGTTTCCACCGAGATCATGGCCACGACATGGCCGATTGCTATGACCTAAAGCAGCAGCTTGAAGCTCTCATTAGACAAGGGAAGTTGCAGAAGTTCGTCAACAAAGAGAAAATGGATCATAATCGCCAAGAGCCAGCCCCCCGACGGGATAACGAGCGTCCTAGACCCCCCATCGGAGACATAAGGATGATAATGGGAGGAACTGCGTCTACCGGTTCTTCCAAAAAAGCTCAAAAGACGTACCTCAGATCAGTCCTGAACGTCCACCTAACAGGCTCGAGGCCTAATACCACACGGGTGGAGAGCCCTATTATAGGATTCACCGAAGAAGACGCAAGGAGACTCCATCACCCACATGACGATGCGCTGGTCGTCAGTATATGTGTGGGGGACTACAACGTCCACCGAGTACTAATCAACAACGGCAGCTCAGCAGACATTCTATACTATCCAGCATTCCAGCAAATGGGGATAGACAGAGCACGATTGATGCTGGCGAGCGCTCCACTTGTTGGTTTCGGAGGGACCAGGGTATTCCCAATAGGTTCCATCACACTACTTGTAACGGTAGGTGATTACCCACAAAAACTCACTAGGAATGTAATGTTCCTTGTGGTAGATTGCTCCTCCGCTTACAATGGTATTCTCGGACGACCCACATTTAACTCATGGAAAGCAGCAACATCCACATACCACCTAATGATCAAATTCCCAACGGACTACGGGATTAGGGAATTGCGGGGGAATCAGGCAACCGCCCGAGAGTGCTACATTGCCATGCTAGAAATGGAAGATCAACATCAGGCAATATGCATAGAAGAACAGCGGACGGTCGCAGAACCGGTTGAAGAGCTGGAGGTGGTAACACTCAACGAGTCCAAACCGGAGCGAACAACCAGAATAGGAACATTGGCCTGCTAGCCTGTGTGCCAGGCCCTCATAACATTCCTCAGGAGGAACCAAGACATTTTCGCATGGAACCATGAAGATATGCCCGGGATCGATCCCTCTGTTATAGTCCATAAGCTGAACGTGAACCCTTCAACCCCACCAGTCCGGCAGAAAAAGCGAGTGCTCGCTCCTGAACGGGACAGAGCAATAGCACAAGAGGTCAGAAAACTACTCGAGGCGGGTTTTATCAAGGAAGTATATTACCCAGAGTGGTTGGAGAACGTGGTCATGGTCAAGAAAGCTAGTGGAAAGTGGCCGATGTGCGTCGACTTTACGGACCTTAACAAAGCATGCCCAAAGGATAGCTACCCCCTCCTGCGGATAGATGCACTGGTCGACTCCACGGCCAGACACCAGCTCCTAAGTTTTATGGATGCCTTCTCGGGCTATAACCAGATCAAAATGGAGGAACCCGATCAGGAGAAAACGTCCTTCGTCACCAGCCAAGGCCTCTTTTGCTATAAGGTGATGCCGTTCGGACTCAAGAACGCCGGGGCAACATACCAAAGATTAATGGACAAGATGTTCGCACACCAGATAGGGAGGAACGTACAGGTCTACGTTGACGACATGCTGGTCAAGAGCCCGTTTGAAAAAGATCATCTGAGCGACCTCTAGGAGACATTCGATACCCTACGATCATACAAAATGAAGCTGAATCCGGACAAGTGTGTATTCGGGGTAACGGCAGGAAAATTCTTGGGTCTTATGGTGTCCCAAAGAGGAATAGAGATCAATCCAGAGAAAATACGGGCCATCATGGAGCTTGAACCACCAAGGACAGCAAAGGACGTATAGAGCTTGAACGGCAGAGTTGCCGCCTTGAACAGGTTCGTCTCAAAAGCAACGGACAGGTGCCTACCGTTCTTCCACGTCCTAAAGAAATCATTCGAGTGGACGGAGGAGTGCCAGAAGGCATTTAAAGATCTGAAGAAATACCTTGCCTCGCCACCCTTGCTCAGCCCCTCCAAACCAGGGGAAGACCTCTACTTATACCTAGCCGCTTCGCAGGTGGTAGTAAGCGCCGCCCTAGTAAGGGAAGAGGAAGGGACGTAGCGACCCGTCTATTTCGTAAGCAGGGGGTTTCGGGGGGCTGAAGAAAGGTACCCCCACATGGAAAAGCTTGCCTTTGTGCTGATAACCGCAGCCCGAAAACTGAAGCCGTACTTCCAAGCCCACAGCATCATCGTCCTAACAAATCAGCCCCTAAAAAGGGCAATGAGCAGCCCTGAAGCAGCTGGACAGATGGCCCTGTGGGCGATAGAGCTAAGCAAGTTTGACATACACTACCATCCTCAAACTGCAATAAAGGGCCAAGCAGTGGCTGACTTCATCGCCGAATACACGCAAACGGAGCAGCAGGAGCCACAAGCCCTCAGACAATGGAACATCCACACGGATGGATCATCAAACAGGCAAGCTGGAGGCGCCGAGGTAGTAATCCAAACCCCTGACGAAGACAAAATCGAGTGCATGATCTGATTGGACTTCCCAATGACCAATAATGAGGCCGAATATGAGGCATTGCTGGCAGGATTAGACCTGGCGAAAGCAGCAGGCGCCGAGGCCATGGTTATACATTGCAATTCGCAGGTGATAGTCAATCAGATTAGTGGCGCCTATGAGTGCAGGGGTGAAAAGATGAAGAAATATTTGGAAGAAGTCAGGAGACGGATCGACTCCCTCCAAGTCACATTCGTCCAAATTCCAAGGGAGGAGAATGAGTGTGCTGACTGGCTCGCAAAAGCCACCTCCGCAGAGGTCATGATGACCCCCGACCGGGTGCTGTCGTTCGTCCAGAATTTCTCAATCATTAACAGTTGGACAGAAGTGCAGGAAGTAAATCCAAAATACGATTGGACTACGCCGCTAGTGGCCTACCTGAAGGAAGGCACGCTCCCAGACAACAAAGACACAGCCAGAAGGTTGAAGGTCCGAGCTTCGCGGTTCATAATAATCAATGACGTCTTATACAAAAGGGGATTCTCACGACCATACCTAAGGTGTTTGGGTCACGAGGAAGCGGACTATGTAATGAGAGAGGTCCATGAAGGCATTTGCGGAAACCATTCGGGGGCGCGGTCTCTGGTACACAAACTGATCTGGGCAGGATACTACTGGCCTACAATGCAGAAGGACACACAAGCCTACGTCAAGACTTACGACAAATGCCAAAGGTTTGGTAACCTGATTAGGAAACCAACCGAAGAACTAACTCCCATGACGGCCCCTTGGCCGTTCGCCCAATGGGGATTGGACATCATGGGCCCTCTCCCGACGGCCGCCCGACAGCTGAAATTTTTGGTGGTAGGGATCGACTACTTCACCAAGTGGGTCGAGGCGGAAGCTCTGGCAACTATCACAGAGAAAAACATCAGAAGTTTCGTATGGAGAAACATCATATGCAGATTTGGGATACCAAGGGTCCTCATCTCCGATAACGGGAAGCAGTTCGACAACAAGGCATTCTAAGATTTTTGCTCGGAGTTAGGCATCAAAAATCACTACTCATCACCCGCACACCTGCAGGCGAACGGGCAAGTTGAAGTCACGAACAGGTCCTTGCTCAAAATCATCAAGACCCGACTCGAGGGGGTAAAAGGAATCTGGCCCGATGAGTTACTGAGCATCTTATGGGCATATCGCACAACGGCAAGAACGCCCACAGGAGAAACACCATTCAGGCTGGCATACGGGAGCGAGGCTGTCATTCCAGCGGAGATAGGTCTTACAACTTATCGGGTGGAGAGCTACGATGAAGGCAAGAACGAAGGGGCTTTACGGCTACAGCTAGACCTAGTCGACGAAGTCCGAGCCGCAGCTGAACAAAGGATGGCTCGATACCAAAACCTGATGGCAAAATACTACAACTCCAAAGTCAGACGCAGAGACTTCCAGATCGGGGACCTTGTGCTTTGAAAGGTAATGGGAGGGGCCAAAGATCCCTCACAAGGAAAACTTGGCCCAAAATGGGAAAGACCCTACAAGATCTCATCTTGGTAGAGAAAGGGAACCTACCACCTCGAAACCATGGACGGGCGGAAACTGCAACACCCGTGGAACACTGAGCACCTACGGAGGTACTACCAATAGATGCAACATGAAGGGACATCCACCCCCTGCAAGCACTCCAGCTCATTTCTAAAGTTTTCAGTAGTTTTTGTTTTGAATAACTATTTTTACTTTTCTATGCTTTTACTTTGAACAAACCTCTCTACTAGTGCCTTTTTAAGCTCAAGGGGGCAGGCACCATTTCCCTATAAAGACTTCTTTCAGGCAACTAAAATTTTCCTGCCTAGTCTAGTTAATTCAATATCACAAGGTTCAAAAGTTGTCCACTGGATGGATGGATCATCCCAAGAGGATGAAAAACCAAAGTCCAGATAATGGATGGACCAATAAGGCTGTCCACAAAATGGACGGATCATCCCAAGGGGATGAAAAACCAAAGTCCAGATAATGGACGGACCAATAAAGCTGTCCATAAGATGGACGGATCATCCCAAGGGGGTGAAAAACCAAAGTCCAGATAATGGACGGACCAATAAGGCTATCCACAAAATGGACGAATCATCCCAAGGGGATGAAAAACCAAAGTCCAGATAATGGACGAACCAATAAAGCTGTCCACAAGATGGACGGATCATCCCAAGAGGATGAGAAACAAGTCCAGATGATGGACGGACCAATAAGGCTGTCCACCAAATGGACGGATCACCCCAAAAGGATGAAAACCTAAGTCCAGATAATGGGCGAACTAATAAGATTATCCACGAGATGGACGGACCATCCCAAGAGGATGAAAACCTTTAGTCCGGATAGTAGACGGACGAGTAGCAGCATCCGTAAGCAGACGGATCAACCTAAATAGACGGTAACTACCAAGTCTGCATAATGAACGGACCCAGGATAGCGTCCCTTAGTTGGACGGATCACCCAAGGGGAATTGTGTAAGATACCCGACGGACGGGTTCAATAAGCAGTCTACCCAACAGATGGGTTCAAATTCTACATGACGGACCAGTTCAATAAGCTAAGTCTACCTAATAAACGGACCATCCAAAAGCGAATGGTATTTCAAAGTCACGCAAGTCATCCAAAAGGATGACGACCCTTGGTTAAGCAAGTAATAAAAGGAGGAACCATATAAGCAGGACGGAGCTCACTTTAGCATAAAAGTATACGTTGAAAATAAAAACATGCATTCCACAAAGATAAAGCAAAAGGTCAACAGACCTTGCATAAAATAAATATACTAAACGGTCAATATGTATACAAACCCCACAAACATAACGGGTGTTAAAAATTGTTCCACACTTAAATTTAAAAATAAATAAATAAAAAAATAAAAAAAACTAAGTTATTACAAGATAGACTAAGGTACTAAATCAGCTCCGTCTCCCTCCTCAGCTGGACGGTCCCCAACGTCTTTGGCCTGGCTGTCTGCAGCAGTATGATCCACAGGAGCTTCGCGGACAAAAACGTTCTCGTCGAAGAGAGCGTCAGTATCCTCCGACTAAGCGGGCTGGGCAATGGACGGCTCGGGGGCAGCTACGGTGACTGTGGATAAGTCCAATTCTGGGTACAACCTCCTCACCTGACGGAGAGAATCGTCGAACCCGTCATTAAACACAAGACTCAGCTTCGCGATAAGGGCGTCGGAGTCACGGTACTCGCGTACGGCGTCCTCCTTGGCCTGACGGACTTCATTGTCTTTGTCCACCAAGTATTTCTTCAGACTTTCCACCAGCTGAACGGCCTCGTCCCGGGCCATCTCGGCCATCTTCAGCTTCTTTTCCTGGATGACCTTCCAGGCCCTGAGGTCGAGCAGCTCCTCCTCCATCACCTTAGCCTTCCCACGAATCCGGCTAATGGTCGTCTCGTGGTTGAGACACCGTCCCATCAGGCCTTTCATCATGATCATAGCCTAAAGGACGACGAAAATGAGTAAGAAAAATATTTAAAGGCAGAAAATGGTGAACAGACGGACTAGGAACGACGGAGTAATTACCTGGGCAATGTTGAAGAGGCCCGTCTCCCCTATCGCCTCCGTCGAGTGATTCCCAAGATCCTCGTAGTCGTCGGTGGTAATGATCGACGACAACTTCTCCAAGGCATACTTGGAATCCTTGCGGAGCAAGATAGGTGGCTTTTTCTGCTCGCCAGATGGACCTGTCATCAGCCCCTTACCCGCACCATGCTTGGCCGGAGTGACTGACTTACCCCCCTCAGCCATCAAGCCGAGGACCGGGTCCAGGGGGACCTTGGGCTGCTTTGGTGGACGGTCACCTTTCACGGGCAGCTTCCTTTTTAAAGTTGGCTTACTGGAACCCGTCCCCGTGGGGTCCGTTCCAGTCTGTTTGTTCTTCGCAGCTTGGAGTCTTATGGCTGCTCGTCTCTTTGCATCCTCCATCTCTGAGAAAGGTTAACGGACTAAGAAATAATAATAATGACGCTAAAAAAAAAAAAAAAAAAGTCATGAAGGTAGACGGACTCACGTAGACGGGTCTATTTCTCGTACTTTAAAGCCTCTGGGGTAGGCTCGGGATCGTCACAATACCAGTGGATTGTATTGAGGTTGACGAGCTTGGCCCACGTCCGCTCCTCTGGCTTTGTCTTTGAAAAAATTCCCTCAAGGAAACTGAATTCCTCAAGAGTAATTTGGGGACGCCGTCGAACTGCACCATAGAAGACGGACGTTAGAAACATTACAAAGTTATTAAGATACAGAGTCATTCATGACGGACCATACTAGATGGGTTTAAAATGCCCCAAACTGTGTCGACGAGCATGAAGTTCATCTCCCCTGGAAGACACATCCAATCCTCTCCCTCTATAAAAAAGTAACGACTCTTCCAGTCCCTATTTGAGTCCGGGGTTTCATAAATGACTTTCAGGACGGGGCTCCTAGGGACGAAGCTGTATATGCCCCTCGATTTGTCTATCTCGTCCGGACAGTAGCAATGGAGGAACTCTTTTATTGAAAGCCTCCTCTCGCCGTCGGACATGGCTCCGTACAGAACCTCCATCGCAATAAAGACTCTCCAGGCGTTAGGGGACACCTGGCTGACGGATATGCCTAAGTAGTTTAAGAGTTCGCGGTGTAACGAACTCAACGGGAACCTCAGGCCAGCTTTAAGCACCTGCTCGTACACACCCACTCCGTCAACTCCTTCGTAATAACATTTTTCTGACTTATAAGGTAGACGAAGTGGGATGTGGTCTGGGATTTGGTAGCGGTCCCTAAGTGTATTGAAGTGGCCCTCCTTGATGGTTGATGTAAAGGCGTGAACCATCCACTCTGGGGGCAAGATGAACTCCCTAAGTCCATCAACCCCCACGACGGACCTAACCAGTAGCTCTTCGTCGTCTGATCCCTCTTGGATTTCGATCATCTCCAGGCCCTCATGTGTTGAGGACGAGGAGGATGATGACGGACTACTCTCGCTCGGGACGTCGTGGTCTTTGGGACCTGACGAGTATACCCCTTCGTAATCCGCCCTGTCACGAACGACCGACTGATTACTTGACACACTAGACATGGCCTACAGGTAATGACAGAACCTAAGACTCTGACGGGTTTGGAAAGAACAACGGGCACATGAAGTATAAATAAATAAGAGCAAAAGAAAATTAAAAAAGAGGACGGATATGGAATAACTCACCAGAAGATTAGAGCAAGATGTGGCAGGCGACGGGTACTTGAGTGAACGGATTGCTCTCTGACAGGTGTGACGGACTCGCTCTGACAATTTCTTCCAGCAACAAGTGGGGAAATGAGGGGCAGGGGATTGATATTTATAAGAGAGGTGCACGGAAGACGAAGCGACGCCTCGTTCCAAAACAATGGCCATAGACAGGATGACACTTGGCATAGCACATTAATGCATCAGCTCCTGATCCAGCAGTGTACGGATGAAAATTCACGGACAAAGGTGTCCTGGAGGCATGACCGAGTTTTAGATCCGTCACCCCATAGGTCTGTTCATTATTCCTGACGGACCCATCGGGTGAGGGGGCAACTGAAAGGGAGAAAATACACTGGAATGCCTTATGTGGTTGGACGGGCCGTATATGGTCCGCAGATGTCCGGATGCACGAGCCCGTCATTTGCACGGGCCTCCAATGAACGGATCTCATGTGAATGGGCCGGATATGGACGGAGTGAAGGAAGGTGTGCTGGCTGTCCATGGGCCTGTTGGACCCCTCATGGGGGTTATTTTGGCCCACTCTCATGAGGGCCCAAACAGAGTCCTTGCGCTAGTAGGACTCTAGAAATTTGATATATTTGGTAAAGATCTTCCCTATAAGGAGGAGATCTGTCCATCACGTTTAGGATTCTACAAGGAGAGTCCTATAAGGAAAAGACTTCCGCGCCAAGAAAGAGATGTCAACCTTATGCTACTATAAAAGCCCCAATACCCTCATAAACCAAGGTACGCATGATTTTACCCTCTCTAGCACTCTAGAGTTGAGAGAATATTTTCTGACTTGACCTTTGGAGGGTATTTGGCCGGTGCTACACCGGTGCCCTTTTATAGGTTGTTCTCCTTTGTTTCGTGCAGGTTTACATATAGGCGAAAAGAGCACTACATGACTTATTGGTGAACTTCTCAGCTTCATTACTACCCTTCAGAAATTTTGAAGGCATTCACTCATACTTCAAGTGGTAAGAATCTAAAATCTAGGAAGGGTATAACATCCTGACTAAATACAGGGAAAAATTCATATGACCCTAGAACATAAGAATTCTCAACAACAAAACCCCCACTAGTAGGGGGTAGGGGAGGGAAGTTGAGCTCTTCCGGAGTTCTATTTCTTACAGTTGAATTTAATTTCAATTGCTGTGAGGAATATGAAAGTACCATACCAACTTTTATTTTAATCCAAATGCATGTTTGCATACCTTCTAGAAACTTGCATGTAAAGAGCATATGGTTCAACAAAGCTCTGGTCGCCATATCTTCCATGATGAACAACTTCACCAAGCGGCTTTATCACCTATGAGGGAGATCCCAAGATTGTCCAATAAGAACAAAAATTAATAGGAAAATTCAGGTAAGAAAACAAGGAATTTCATCTAAATGGAAGTCATTGAGGGACATAATATTTCTCACCCTAATTCTAGTCCCTTGTGGAAAATGCTCCCTTTCCCTTTTCTCTAAAATACACAGATATGGATCATCTCTACACTTCACACTTACTTCAAAGATGACACAGTGACCTCCATCCACACTGCAAAACAGAACGAATATTATTAGGGAACTAAAACTAGAACATGAAACATACACCTAGCATCTGCACAAAAGGGAATCCATTGCATGTGTATAAAAGTTTCAGGTTAATGTAAGTGTTTGTGACTCTCATATATGCGATTTGCCATGGGTTGGAATATTGTACCATCCTTATCAACCTTAAGAAGAATTGAAAGACTACTTCAAGGATGAGCAAAATGATGCTAATGTAGAGATAAAAGCACTTACCAACGTGGTTCTTTGTTGTGGAAGTCTCAAAAGCCATCAATGGAGCAAGCATAAATTTGCCCTGCACTTGAAATTGACAACTGAAAAAAATATATATAACTTTTAAGACTTTTGCAGATTGTGTTCCACACTCATTCTTTTAAATGTAAGATTAAATGGGATTAGTCACCTACTTGTACACAACAATGAGCTCTAGACGGCACAAAAAGAGAAAACAACAAAGTTAAGAATTCACTTGTTAAAAACTATAAAAAATTAAGAATTCACCTGTTAAAAAATATTATTGTTACAAAAATAATTTTGCAAGAAATATTTTGAGAAGACAAAACTCTTTATAACAAAAATTACCATAAATATGAAACTAAATTAAGAAAGTGAGAGGAGTATTACTCAATCTATTGAAAGTTGATGCTTGATTTTTGTAGAACCATCTTTGAAAATCCTTTTGGTTTCAATGCCACACCCCTCTGTTTATATACAAAAACAAATAATTTAGAAATTCAATAAAATGGTGCTCTTGAAAGAGAACAACTTAAAGAGAGCACAACTGATCAAGATGTGGTTCAATAAATATATGAGGTAGAGGTCGAAGGATTTAAGAACTTGTGCAGCTAATGGGGTGAGATCCTTTTGGACTTGGTTAGAATATTTGGGGCACCTGCAATCTTTTGATCCATTATTTGAGAAAGAAAAATTGGCAAAGTATTCATCACACATTTAGAAATACAAAATTTCCACATGATTTTTGCTATTCTTGATCTGTCTTGCCAATTGAATGAAGCATAAAGTTAAGTTATCCCTAGAATTTTGCAACTTTAAACTCTAAAGCATACCCGTGCTTTTGATGCACACTAAGCTATAGAAAATAAAATTGAGAAAAAAAAAAGATTTATTCTGTGAAATCTTCTCAAGGACTACATACAAGATGAAAATTAGTGACCGTTTTTCAGTAAAATATTAAGCATTTTATTCAGGATTCACCCCCTTGAACAATTGTAACTCAAGGTCAAGAAGTGCCAGACATCACTTGGTCTATATATTGCATAGTACAGAAACGAAATGCTAACTCCTGTCAACTAAGTATGAGATACAATTCTGTAGAAAAGAAGAAAATGAAAGGACATGGAGATATTAGATGCAGAATAAAAGTACAATAGAAGAGAGTGCAATCCAGTCATGAAACGAAATATATATCACTGCCTTGGTAAAGGATTTTAGTATGCATATGATGAATAGTATCAATACTTGAGCCCTACAGTTTAGTGTAGCAATTCATTCTACAAATGAAATGACGTAGTTAGAATTTTATTACAAATATTTTTTTTAAAAAGACCCTTAAAGAGATAAATAACGAGAGGGGAAGAAAAGGAAACAAAATTACATTTGATAATTTGTGAAGGGTGTAGCTTAATTAGTATACTACAGAATCATATGTATATTTCTTCAGCAAAAAGATGTTAATCTCATGGCACTAGTGCCCTTTCTTTGAATTATTTAATTATTTAGTGGTCCTTAATTTTAGCATTCAGATCACATAAAAGGTTGACATACAGAACTATTCTAAAATGTGTAATTGCACACACAGTATGGATCTCTAAATATTCAAACAGCAACATCTTAAAAAAAAAGTATAAAAAAATTAGAAACAACTTCCGCTCATTTTTGTAAGAAAACGCATGTCTTTAGTATTATAAAAGAGTATACTTCAGGGCAAGTTCTAAAGAGTAGGATTGTATCAAGCGACCCCTCCCTTGGTGAGATTAGTACTAGATAATAACCCTTAAATATTTAAAAACCCCAAAAACATATAGAACTGGCCAATTAAACCATTAATTTATTAAATGTGTGGCACAATGTATTTAATTCACCATTCTATATGATCTACAAGAAAAATTTTCATATTGGTTCCTATATAATGTTTTGGCTATTGGCACAAAAATGATAAGTTAAGAATAGTTCAAAGGCTAGAATTACTCCTTACCACTGCATTGCTTTGCAGTGAATTACTCCATCTTTGGGATATTTAATCAAACTGCTTCTCTTACCAGTCATGTCTCAACCATCCTTACTCGTTCTACCTCTCTATGGCTTAAAAGTTCCATTTACACTCTTCCCCATACTTGTGTGGGGGCCCCGCATGTTGGTCTCCTCTTCTTTGCATTGATTAATGAAAAGAACATGCACAATGTTGCCCAATATTCAAGCAGAGTCTGCACAACAAAAATTAAAAGAACCAAAGGGGCTTTTGGAGGTAGACAAGTAGACAAAACACCAACCTCAAAGAAAATGAAAAGTTTCTAAGTTTGGATGCTGCTTTGAGCATTAATAACCCACCATAGAACAATACATAAGGAAGTAAAAAAAAAAAAACAAGGGTATTCTAAAATCTGTTAGATAATTTACCATTAGATTTGTGCATATCTAGACACACTAGACTAAATAAACCGACTAGACTCTATCTCATTTTATACTTTTGACTTAAATGAATTCTCCAGAAACATTTGGAAAATAATTGTAAGATCAATTTCTAGTATACGTAAGATCATGTTTCAAGCATATATATAAAGAAAATAATTGACCAAACAGAATCCATGTAATAAGATAACTCCTGCATTGTTAGCTGGCATGGTAGACACTCCCCTCAAGTAGTAAAAGTTTCTTTATTTCTGCAATTGTCAGCGAAGTAACCAAGTACATCACCATTGAGTCAATTGTAGGTACAAAGATATAAACTCTATCTATTTTGTGCAACAGCAGGCCTTTGAACATATAGAAAGGAAACAAAACAAAAAGAGATTTCCCTAAATTTTAAAAGAAAGAGAGAAGATGATTACCATTGAGTCCACTACTTGTTACACGATTTCAGGGCTAGAAACTTTTGAATGGGGCAGCTTCTTGAATTTTGTCTCTGTAAAGTTGTGATTTACAACTATGTGTTTTGTTGGCTTTTATTGCCAAATTTAATTGTAATTTTATTCAATCTTTTGTACCCTGTATTTATTGTGGGATTTAATTGTAAGGGTTGTGTGATAGAGAGAGAGTGTGTGAAGACTTAAGGAATTGAAGATTGAGGAGTTCTCACAGGTAACTCGCGACTAAGCATCCCGCGAAGTGAGCCATGTGCCCTACACATGACTGGAATGCAAAGAGTCAGGATATATGGCGACAGCTGTGTTTCGCGAGTAGCTCGCGAGTAAGGCCTTCCCGCGAGACACTCGTGAGACATTTTGTTTTGCCAGACTGTCAATTCTGATACACACTTTTTGTGCCTACACTATTTATACCCACATTACCCACAGATGTTGAGGAGTGCTTCTGAGAGAAAAGCATAGCCACAAACCTTGAAAGTTAGAGATTGTTATACCCACATTTCTCTACACAATTGCTTGTGTATTTTTCTTAACTCCTACCTCTCCATTTCCATATCATTGAGAGATTGATAGCCCAAACACTTACCACACCCTTTTAAAGTGTTCAGTGAGGTTTTTTTGTTGCTGGGAAGCATTGGAAGAAGCCGGGTTTTGGCAGATGCAATCAGGCGTATTTCGGGATCTAGAGAGCTAGACAAGACACGGTTCCGAGAAGCCTTGTTGGAGTAGGAGCTTGGAGGGCTTAGGTACATCAAGTAGATTAGGCTTGGAGGGTCTCTTGCTAACCCATGTATTCCAACTGATTGTCAAGCAAATCGATTACCACTTGGAGGGTGGCGGCGAGGTTTTTCGCCGAATTCTTCGATTTCCTCTTTGATAACACATTGGCGTGTTATCTTGTGTTTGCATCTTTCTTCCTTACTCTTTTACATTCCATTTTACTACTTTGCTGCTATGATTATGGATTAGAGTAGCTTGTTTGTTTATCCGCTCGCATTTACACTATTCCACACTTAGTATTAAGTTAGTGTAAAATCTATTGAGCCATAACTTTAATTTAGGGGTCTAAACAGCTCTTGTGTTTTCAACACATTTTCGAGCTTTCAGTCTCAACGGTCAAAATTCAAGAAGAAAGGGCCATGGCTTTAGCAGAGAGAGAAAGTGCCAAATTACCAACCAATAGAAAAACCAAACGTTCTTAAATTTGGGTTTTGTTTTTAGCAGAACAACCTATTATATAAAAACGGACACAGTAAGAAAAACAAGAGCATCCTCTAATCTTAATTGGTATTCAAGCAAAGAGAAAAACCTTAATTGGTAATTTTCAATTGAGTAACAGATAAAAATTCAATCACCTTTGAATTTGTGCATGAGTGAACAAATTAGACTCATTCAGTCATTCTCTCATTCTTCTCTGACTTCAAAATCAGTCTTCACATCGGCAATTCAACATGTGAGGAAGCAAATAAAGTATTAGTAAGCAATTATATGCTGGAAACTTTTATACCCAAAAAAAATTAATCACCAAAATACCAGTTTAGTAAGCTAATTCCAACCGTGTTAGCTGCCTGGTCAAGTGCTCCCAAGTTCTAAGAAATTTGCTATGATTCTGCAATTATGAACAAGCAACCATATATGTCATTTTATTAACACAATTTTAGATGAAAAGATATAAATCATTATGATAAAAGAATAAATGATAAAGCAGTTATCCTTTTTTGTTTTCCTAATGAATTGAAGAAATCATGCATCTTATTGAAGATTTGATGGGAAAAAAGGGAAACAAATGATTACTACTGAGTTCTTGACCTGTCGCACAATTGCAGTTTTTGAATAGGGTCTGAATTTTGCACCCAAGCTTGTTCTTTGCCTCAGTTGGTTCTGCATCAGAAATCAAATGACTAAGAAGTTCTCCAAAATATGATAAACCTTAAATTGCATCAAGAAGAAGGGCATCTATATATGATTGTCCATGAAAAATTGGAATTAAAAGATAGACACATACCTGAATAAATTGTTTTCAGTAGATTCCAATAATCCACTTGCAATTCTAGGACATGTTGCACAATTGCAAGGCCTGGAAGTTTTGAAAAAGGTCTGAATTTTAAGTTCTACGTGAAAACTGAAAAGCCCAATGCCTGATAAGTTCTCCAAGATATATCAAAACAAGATTATTGGTGTTGGTTTCTTCATTAAAATTCAAATACCTGAAGTGGTTAAAGATGCCATAAGATTCCAACTTCTATCCCATATTCTCTCTTACTCATGTTTGTTTGGACCCCACTGATTAAAAAACAACAGATGTTCCACAGCCTCAAGTTTACAGGGACTTCACAACCAAATGCAAGGACTATGGCTTTAGGAGGCAGAAAAAGTGACAAAATAACAAGCACTTAAAAAACCAAAAGTTCAGTGTAGCTCTGTAAGTAACAACCTATTATTCACGGGGTGGGAAAGTAAACAAAATGAGGGATCTTCAAGTCTTAGTTAGTATTCATGTAATAAAAAAATTAATTAGTAATTTTTATTGGCAGTAATATAAATAAATAAAAAATCAATCCAAATTATCCATGAATTGTACGTGTAAGGTTGAATTTATTCAATCATGTATTAGCTTTATTCAGTGCCAAATTTGCTTGTGATTTAGCAATTAGATACCCTGTATTTAGGTGAGATTTATGTAAGAGTAGTGTGTAAGAGAGTGTGAAGAAAACTCAAGATATGTGCACTCAAAGGAGTCTCGCGACTGGATCTTGCCACTATCAAGTCGCCAAAGTGGCACACGTGTGAAGCATGCAAGGGAGCTAAAGGGTCACGACAGCAGGAGCACTACATTACAAAAATTCTAGTCTGACCAAGCAGTTAGCTCACGACACAGACTCGCGACTTGCTCCAGTCGTGAGGTTGAGTAGCCAGAATGTCTTGTTTGGATGAAAAATGATTTTTCGCATTCCTTATACACTCTACTATAAATACCCATATACTCACAAAATGTAAAGAGCTTCCAAAGAGAATTTTGAGGGAGAAACCCCAAAGAAAAATGAGATTGATTCATCCACAATTTTTATCATTTGATTCTCCAAATTACTCTACTCTCACCCTCTCCATTAACATATCCTTGAGAGGTACATTTGTCAAATCCTTATCTCACCATACCCATATTAGTGATGAGGTATTTTGGTGCTTGAGAAGCAGTTCAAAGAGGACTAATTCGTTTGGTTGATGCAATGGGCTTATTGTGGGATCCGGTAAGCTAGAGAAGACAAGGTTTAGCGTAACCCTGTTGGAGCAAGAAGCTTGGAGGGCTTAGGTGCACTGGGTAGATTAGGCTTAAGTGCACTAGGTAGATTAGGCTTGGAGGGTCTTCTGCTATTCATGTATCCCAACTTCATTCTTTAGTGGATTATTGACCGCTTGGAGGGCAGCGGAGGGCATTTTCGCCAGGTACTTCAATTTCCTTTTTGATAACACATCGTTGTGTTATCTTTGTATTTGCATCTCTCTTTCCTTTCTCTTTACCTTATAACTTCTGCTATGTTGGTTATTGATTATGGTTTAGAATGTGTTACCAATTTGGATACAGCTTATTTTTCATATTCCGCACATATATTGTTTGATTATAAGCTTGTGTTGGTATTTTTTGTATTTGGGGGTTTAAACGTTCATTGGTGTTTTACACGCTATTTGAACTTTCAGTACACGACTAAACAGATTAGACCCTTCTCTAATACTTGGTACACTATATTGCTTACACACATGATGAAAATGTTATGAACCATATGTTTTACCACAAGAACGAAAAAATAAAGTACATGAAGTTTGCAACTATGCGTTAAAAAATTAGAACTTTTCCATTTCTGGCAGGTTGTAGGACAACAATGAGAAGGAAGTTTTTTTTTTTTTTTTTTTTTTTTAAGGGTAGGATTTTTCTTTTTGAAATACTTGGAGAAGGACAACAATGAGAAGGAAGTTTTTTTTTTTTTTTTTTTTTTTTAAGGGTAGGATTTTTCTTTTTGAAATACTTGGAGATGAAAGAAAGGTTGTAAGTGGCTGTTGGAGGTAGAGGAAGAGCCAAAAGTCACTAGGAAACCAAAAAAATTATGATTGTGTGATGCTTTGGGAATTAGAAACCTAACATAAAAAAAACAGATTAAGAAGAAAGAAAATTGAAAACACCAAAGGTTTAGTTCAAAATGTTTAATTATGAGAAGATAAGAAATGCACTACTAAGATAAATACTATCTCTAGATTTGTGATGCCTACATCAATAGACCTCAATCTTTGTTCTGCTTTTGACTAAAAAAAAAAAAAAAATCTGAGAAAAGAAATAATTCATTTAGCAATTATCCCAACAAAAACAGTAATTAAAGTAATTCAAAAGAGAGTTTCAAAATTAATCTTAGTAGATATATAGCCCCTAAAAAATAAGAAAAACAAATAAATAGAGAGTGAGCCAACAAAATACATAAAAAATAAGCTAATTTCTGCAATGGTTGTTATTAGATTAAGTCCTCCACCGGAAGTGAACAAACCCACTCTGTTTCTAACTCAAACTCTGCAATAATTTAGAAGCACCCATACACACATCATATTATCAACATGCTCTTAGATATGAAGATATAAATTATTAGAATTAAAAGAAATATTTTTTTAAAAAAGGGATGGATTACATTATACTAATTTTTCTTGTTCAATTAATAGTTTATACACAGGAAAAAGAAAAAGAAAAAACATTGAAAAGAAAGAAGTTGAATAGTTTTAGAAGTTGTATATAAAAACCCTAAAAAACTAGAAGTTGATTTTGAATTTGGGATTATAAAAGATAGATACATACTTGAATAAATTTTTTTTTCTTGCTGGATTATTTGGCACATGAGAAATGATGGGCCAATTTTCACTCTTTGCTTTAAGAGGGAACAATCACAGATATATTGCAAAAGTGTGATCGGGAATCAGGGGCATGGAAGTCAGGTTGGGGCATCCAACAATCATCAATCTCAAAAGATGAGGAAAGTGTGGCTCATTATCATCATCATCCTTTGAATTCCTCCACCATCGCTTCAGATTTGGGCAATCCCTTAATTCAAGAGAAGATAAGGATGGGAAGAAAGGTGTCTTTGAAGAAGAAGAAGAAGAAGAAGCACCCAACACGTTGCTAACACTGTCTTCATTTGATATGTATTCAAGTGCTACCATAAATTTAAGATAGATAGACTCGAGAAAAGGAGGTGGATTTAATGGTGGGAGGTGCTGCAATCTCCTATTTTCATAAAATTCAAAACTAACAAGATTAATGAGAGAAGAGACCTAACTTGGAATTCTCACACCCATATAATAATACAATTCCAATACTTTAAGATTTGGATGTGGCTGGAGGCCTTCCAATGATATGTTATCATAGCATTCAGTTTCTCCATCATCCCATTTTTTATCCCAACATAATTGCAGCTTTTGAAGATGTTGTTTCTCCTTCATATTTGTGGCTTTATATTCCACCATGTCATCTTCTCCATGTCCCAAATATAGAATTTCTAAACATCCTCCCAAATTGCTCAGCTTCTTCAATTCACTGAGCCCACCGCTAGACCTAGCTTGTTTTTTCTTATATCGACTAAAAGAGCTAGCCTCAAAATCCTCTTGCCTCACGACGAAACATGTTAATATCTCAAGAGAAGTAAGATGTCCAATTCCAAGGGACATATGAGTCAATTTGTGACAATCGGTAATGTTTAGATGCCTGAGATTGACAAACTTTTTAAGGCCCCAAAGTAATTCTTTAAGTGATTGACAATAACGAAGTTTTAGCATTTGCAAATTTAGCAGTTTGGTAATGGAATTAGGGAGAAATTCAAAATTTGCATTTCTAGAAAGATCAAGATATCTTAAATGTTTCAATTTCCCAATTGAATCGGGCACTACACGTAGATTTAACTCACTCAAATCTAATGTCCATAAATAATTGAGATTTGAAACAAGTGCATCACAAGTTAAGTTACCCAGTTTTCCCCCTACACTAGCTATAAGAATTGTTCGTATCTTCATTCCTTTAACCTTGAAAGTTGAAAGTTTCCTTGACGAATCTTCAAGATCAAATGATACATGACGAACTTTTTTACTATTGTATTCCTCAATTCAAGTTAGCATGGTACTTTCCATTCCAACCACAAGAGTTGCAAGATCATGCATGAGATTATGCATTTTTGCAGTATGATATATTGTCATATTCATCTTTTTGTACATCTTTGTTAGGTTCTAAGTACTTAGGAACTAATGTATTAGAACCCTAATTTGTATTGTTGACAAACCATGATCAAAACAGGTTTTTAGTCTTGTTTTAGACTTGCTTAAAGTGTGTGTTTTATGTAAAGTTGGAATCGAGCTGCTGTAGAATTCATTGTGCAATTCGGTCTGGCTCGATCGATCGAGAATTAGACTCGACCGATCGAAAGTCAAGCAGAATGTTTTTTCTGCAGAATTTCCAACTCAGCCCTAAGCCCATATGACGTATAGGGTTTTATGTTTTGCCCTAGGTATAAAAGGGAAACCCTAGCAATGTTTTAAAGGTTGCTCTTTTGCTGTGTGTGTGAATCTCTTGTGAGATCTGAGAGGTGTTTGCCTTCACACATGCTTAGGATTATTAAGAAAGAGATTTCATTGAGAGCTTGATGATCATTCAGTTGCTGCACTAAAGAGGTTAAAGATACATAAGCGGGAGTGCTTGTACTTGTTGGAGAATCCAAGAAAGAAGGAGTCTGTGGTCTCGGAGCTTGCTCGTGGTCATGTCAGTAAGTTTTCTACATGAGGTAGCAATAGGATGTTAGTGGTCTAAGTCGCTATTGTAAAACTTCGATTCTATTATAGTGGATTCAGTTTTACCTTGAGAATAGCTAGGTTAAATCCTCCCTAGGTTTTTTACCAGTTTGGTTTTCCTGAGTGATCATATCTTTGTGTTCTTTATATTTCGCACTTTTACATTGATATGATATATGATTGTGTTAACCTAGATTTAGAATTTGGACTAAGTAATAACTTGGCTTGTTAACTAGGTTAATCCAGTTATGTTTTAAGGGGTCTAAAAACAAACAAGTGGAATCAGAGCGAGTAGCTCTCTTATTGTAGATCTTTTGATCTCTAAGCTGATCCTTGACTCCTGTTGTCATGGAACACGGACACTCTCTTGTTATTTCACCTTACTTTGATGGGAATAATTATACTTATTGGAAAGTAAGGATGAAAGTATTCCTGAAATCAATTGATGAGAGAGTCTGGAACTCCGTTAAGTACGGATGGGAGAAACCCACTACTCTTGTGAGTGAGTGACAAACTTCTTAGAAAGAAGCAGCCGCTTTCAATAACAAAGTTATGAATGCTATTTTCAATGCTGTTTCTATGGAGAAATTTAAGAGAATCTCTAATGTGGAGGTTGCTCACATTGCTTGGAATATCTTCCAGACTATGCACGAAGGCACAAAGGCTGTCAAAATTAATAAGTTGCAGCAATTAACATCTAGATTTGAGAGCATTAGGATATTTGATAATGAATCCTTTGATGAATTTTATGCTAAACTTAATGGCATTGTTAATTCTACATACAACTTGGGTGAAATCTATGATCAACCTAAAATTATTAGGAAGATTCTTAAATCTTTAACTGAAAATTTTAGACCCAAAGTGACTGCCATCATTGAGAGCAAGGATGTGGACCTACCTAAAACTAGCAAATCCAAATCAATGGTTCTTAAGTTAGTTGATGATGTTGATGTTGGTGGATTTGATGATGAGCTCTCTGTTATAGAGATTGCTTACCTTGCCAAGAACTTTAGGAATTTCCTTAGAAACAACAACAGAAGGGCAAGAGGTAAGAACACTATTGAACCTAGAAATTTTAGGAAGAATGATCCCACTAAGGTTAACAACACTGAAAAACCTAGAGAAAAAGTAGGTCAGTCTTCTAATAATTCTATAGGTCCCTAATGTTTTAGATGTCAAAGATATGGTCACATGAAATCTGAATGTCCTACATACTTGAGGTCTAAGGGTAAGGCTATGGCTGTAACCCTTAGTGATAATGAAGTTTCCGATAAGGAGTCTGGTTCTGACGAGGATGAAAACTTTATTACTTTCACTGCTACTGTTGTAGTAAATGAAAGCGTGTCTATTGAAGAAAACTCTTCTGATGGGGAACTCTGAGGATGCAGATCTTCAAGAAGCCTACAATAAACTTTACAAAGTTGCTGTAAAGGATGCTATGAATGTTGATCTTAGTTTGAAGAAAATTGCATCTCTTGAGCTTGATAAGAAAAATTTGCTTGTGAAACTGTTTGATGCTAATGAACTTTTGAACAATGTGAAAACTGAGAATATGCTTTTGCTTGATAAAGTTAAGAATTTGGAACTTGAACTATCTGTTGCTAGAGAACAATCTATTAAGTCTGCAAGCTCCAAACTTAATCACATGCTGAGTGTTCAAAAGTCTCCCTCTAACAAAACTGGCTTAGGTTTTGTAGAAAGCATCTTTGTGTTTGCAACCCATTCCACAAACTTTGTTCCTTCTTCTTCCTCCGAACCTCCTGTGAGTGAGGTTGTTAAACCTATAGAGGTCACACCTCCAAGGAAGAGTAGGGTTGATGTGAAAGAGTCTAAACCTAAAGAGTCTACCATTTCTAAGGACAAGGTGCATGGAAAGCCTTCTTGGGTTTGTCATTTTTGTGGAAAGTCTGGGCACATTCGTCCAAACTGTTTCAAGTTGCAAGCTGCTAAGCGAGCAAATAAACCAAAAGTGCTTATGCCTCAAGCACAAGATCCAGTGGCACTTATTGGTGAATTGGTAAAGGTTCTTAACCTTTATTCCAATCCAGGAATTGGAAATCACTCTAATGTGAACAAGAACTCCAATGCTCGAGGTGCATCTAAAAAATTTTGGATTCAAAAGGCTCAATCTAATTGAGTCTTTCTCACTTAGTCCTTGTGCTTCATTGCTCTACTCTTTGTGACCATTGTTCTTTTGTTTTTTGTTTTCTTTTTGTTTCTAGGACTTGCATTGCATAACATTCATGCATTTTATTTTAGGACTATTTTTGTTTCTTCTTTTCAAAATAAAAAAAATAAAAAATAAAAAAGGAAAAGGGAAGCAAATTTTGTTTTTGCATTATTTTCTTGGATTTGAAATCAAGGTTGGCCATATTATCTTTACATAACATGTTTATGTACCTTGTTTAGCTTTGATGAGCTTATTTCTTGCACTTTACTAATTTGAGCTTTGTAGTGCATGTTGTGAGGGAAAGATGTTTATAGTTTTTGATCGCTCTGTCTTGATCTTGAAGTCACTTACCTTTGATTGTCGGACTTGATCCTTTTGAGAAAGGCATAAATAACCATCTCACCACTATTTATTAGCCAATCATGAACACCTTAGTGCATAACGTAAGATTTTGTGCTTGCGAAAGTATAGCACATGCACAAAAAGAACATAAGGTGTAGCCTCGATTTAAATGATAAAATTGGTATGTACATTATTGGACTATAATTAATTCAATCAAATAAAATTGGTGTGTACATTATCCCGGCTATTTTAATAAGTTTCTGCTCAATTAAAATTGGTGTGTACAATATGAGGCAAATCAAGAAACTTACATGATTGCAAACTTTTATTCTAGGAGATGTGAGAGTTATATGATGTAACTCTTTAGGTGATAGTCTCTCTCAAATTCTATGTGATGAATTTTGTAGACTTTGTGCTTGATTTCTATTTACATATCACCTCACATATATCTCAAGCTTTTGCTAGTTGCACACACTATACAAGTTACTCTTTGCTAAACTTTGTACATGTTATTGTGTGTGATTTTGGTTTGGTCAACCAAGTTTGAAAATTCCTTGAGTTTTATGCAAAACATGTTCGTGTTTGAGAATATAAGGGTCTTGATTGAAAATCTTAATTTTGGGAAAACTGGGTTTCAAAACATGTGTTTTTTGAAAAGCATTCCATCTGATACACATGTATTTTATTTATAAAGTATTGTGCTTTGAGGAGTTTCTGCATTAAAATGCTGTGTTTTTCAAAAATCTGATTTTTCCAAAATTTCAAACGATTGAACCTGTTTTTCCATCGATCGAAATTGCGATTAAATGTTTTGGTCAGCCTCTGTTTGTTTCGATCAGTGCTCGATTGGTGTTGGATCAATCGAAGCATTTTTAGCCAAAGTGGAGAATTTTCCAACCAAATATAATCTACAAATTAGCTAACAAACATAGCTAATAGAACTTCTTGCTATAAATAAAATACTTGAGTTAAAGCTAATGACAATGCCTCACGGAGCTTCTTTTTTTTTTTTTTTTTTTTTTTTTTTTTTTTTTTTTTTTGAGAATCACGGAGCTAAGCAAAGGAAATAATCATTACAAAATATAAAATATAGGATAATTCCATGTTTTAAGAATTAAGAGTATATCATGAAGGTTGTATCTATAATTTTCCTTGAAATTTTGCACTTTCTATTTTTTTCACCATTAAAGACCAAATTTGCCTCCAAAAGATGACCACATGCAATGCACCAAGTTCATTTTAGAGAGTTTAAGAATTTGTATGAGAATATTTTAGTAAGCAAAATGATGAAATTCAAATAGGGAATTCTCTTATTAATAGTATAGATTTGGTGTGTGACCTAAGAATAATAAAATAAAGTTGGGCTGCAGCCACCAATGAGAAAATAAGATCAGTGGCTTTTTTGTGTAAATACAAATTTTGTGTACAATTTTTGTGTTTCAGTTTATGTTCATCAATCACAACTTGACATATATTAGTTCAACTCTCCATATAAAATATCCAAGAGTATTGATTTAGGATATATTTTAGAAATTTTGTATAAAGAAAAAAACAATTGCACTTTTTATATTTTTCATAAAAATGTTAGTAAAACTTTTCTAAAATTGTTATTAACAAAAAAATATCTAAAGACATCCATTAACTGGGCACTTTTTTTTTTTTTTTTTTTTTTTTACTTCTTTCAGGAATACCATACGTGTTAGTAGGACAACGAAAGGAACAAGAAGCAGGTTGTTGCCTTGTGCCCAACTGAGAATAATCACATCAATATTTAAAAGCCTTGAGGTTAACATTGTTAAACAGTGTCCTTGCAATCGTCTTCTTATGATGCTTGCAAAAAGAATATTAATTCTTCAGGTGAAAGCAAATAATATTACAAAGCCATGCTTATCGACAAAAGGTAACACTTAACTTTCGCAATTGTTCCTTCCTTCATGGATGGTGTGAGTGGTTCCAGGTTCTTTTCTTCCTGTGGTACCTTTGATTTATTCGAATTCCATTCAATTCTCATCCATTTTTTGTGATCCTTAAGATTATTGGGTGGTATATCAAGTAAGGAATCAAGTAATGCCTTAGATTACGTTGAGCCATCTATAGGTATATATTTTTGTTGTTTTCACCATTTTTAATCATATTTTTCCTTCTTAATTATTAATGTTGGGCTATTAAATTTAGCTAATGAAAGGGAATAGTTGAAGGATTTGGAAGGGAAAAACTAACCTATTGTGTAGCCAGGATTGTTGGTTGATAAAAAAAAAATGGTGAATGTGGGATCAATAAACCAATTAATCCATGTGGGATGCAAGTACTTCAAGCCATCTACGTAAATATATAAAATATAGGGTCATGCTAATAAGTGCTCTAAGCGCACTCATTAATAATCCATTTTAAGAAAATTTTGATACCACTTTTATCGAAAATGAAAAAAGTTGTCAAAGTTTTAATTTTTTTTTTTTCATTTCCCATAAAAACTTTCTTTAAATGGATTATTAACCAGTGCTTTAAGGGCACTCGTTAGCATTTCCCATATAAAGCAAGAACCAACGTATGTATCAAAATAAATTAAAGTAACCAACGTATGAAAGTTCACTTTGACTTTTGCTATAGTCAATTTGAAGGCTTCCTAGGATGGACTTCCATAGGTTTGCTTTGCTTGCACAAAGAATATTAATAGTTCTTCAAGTGAAAGCAAATAATATTGCAAAGCCATACTTCTCTACAAAAGGTAACAACTTTGTAGTCGTATTGAATGCTTCAACTTTCTCTAAGAAGTTGACATGTGTCCTTGTTCAACACTTGTCATGTGCATTGCATTCATGTCAACTTCTTAGAGGAAGTTGAAGCCTAAGGCTGCAACTAATTTTGTATTCAAATTTTGTCCATATATAAATAGAAATGCCAATATATTGTTAAAAAAATATATAATAAATAAAGATCATGAATTTAAGACATTTTAATAAATTTATTTTTTAAAGTTGTTTGAAGTAAAAGATTTTTTGATGATTTAGATTTGGTTTGGCAATACAGACAAAGTGAACCAAAGAGGAACATATGATGCTAACACTAAAACAATGTTCCCTTCTTAAATTTTGATACGGCAAGTATATATATATATATATATATATATCTAGAATGAATTAAAGTATGAGGCATGTGCTGTGTTTTTAGAGAATAGATTCAAATCTTGCCAACTTAGAAAAGAAAAGAGGAAGGATTCTAGAGAGGATAGAAAGCAAAGCATCTATATTGTCATAATTAATGGCCAGTCCACGAAAGAGGGTGACATTTTGAGGTGAAAGAATAAAGGTGGTTTAATTCACTTTATTCTTTACAAATCACTTAGACTCCCTTCTTTTCTCATATGCTTTGAATTTAATTGCAACTTATGCCTCATCTCTTTTTCACAATAAAAAAAAAAAAATTCTAGTTAAATTATCGTTTCAATTTAATTAGACACTCTCATAACTGTTCATTTATTAATGTCATTTGTGCTGATATATTTTCCTGCTTTTTTTATTAAAAAAAAAATATCATGTCAAAATTTATACTATATTTCATAGCATTCATAAATCTCCATTTTAGATATGCTTTACAATTTTGATTTTTTATATATATTAAATATTATCTTTTGGTTATGATGCATATGCTTAAGTTTATTTATTAAATATTTCAAATGAATATAATTGTTTATAATTAAACAAATATAGTAGTAGTTTACTAGTTTAGAAGAAAGAAGATGACTATTTAGAAATGGAAAATACAGTACTTTAGAATTCTCTTTGTTATTAGTAAAGATAAGGAGGTTTTGTGTCAAAAGTTGTTGACATTATTTCAAAAATCCTCATAACTATTATCAAATAAGCAATGACAAAGTCACGAATTATTATTTGGGGTTCGAATAATTATACACATGTCAACTTCTTAGAGGAAGTTGAAGCCCGAGGCTGCAACTAATTTTGTAATCAAACTTTGCCTATGGCTTAATATTTTTTTTAAAGAAATAATTATAAATAAGGATGAAGAAATTTTATTAATTTTTTTTTTTTAACTTGTTTGAACTTTGAAGTAAAAGATTGTTTGTTGATGAGATTTGGTTTAATAATACAGACAAAGTGAACCAAAGAGGAGCATATGATGCTAACACAAACACAGTATCCCCTTTTTAATTTTTGACATGACAAGTATGTATTTAGAATGAATTAAAGTATGAGCCATGTGCAGCATGTCTTATTAGAGAATAGATTCAAATCTTGCCAACTTAGAAAAGAAAAGAGGAAGGATTCCAGAGAGGATAGAAAGCAAAGCATCTATATTGTCATTAATATATGGATAGTCCTTGAAAGAGAGTGGCATTTTGAGGTGAAAAGAATAAAGGAGGTTTAATTCACTTTATTCTTTAGAAATCACTTAACAGTTAAGATTCCCTTCTTTTCTCGCGTGCTTTGAATTTAATGGCAATCTATGGGATTTCATTAAAAAATAGGGTTGGGTTCAAGTTATACATAGTGTAACTTTAAGCAATGTTATACTACCCAATATTTTTTAATTGAATGCGAATATTGACAAATCCACCGTTAGATTAACTTATCTTCATATATTCTTCATGCTTGCAAAATTTCAAGGTGATAAAAGATTAATAGCCATATCATCAATCAATTGTTAAAATTCAAATTTTTGTAGTTTAAAATAATGCATAAAAGATGAGTTTATGGATCAAATGGTAAATAACATCCGATTGATATGAAATGCATATTAAGAACATATAGAATATGTAATTTAACAGTTGGATTTTCAGTATATTAATTCAATAATAAGTTATTGAGTGGTGTAATATTGCTTAAAGTTACACCAGATGTAACTTGAACCCAACCCTAAAAAATAACTATAAAACCCAAACTATATTATTAGTTAGGCAAGATTTGAAACAAATTTCATTTCTAACAAATCGAGTCCAGAGAGGACTCGATTTTGCTTTGAGAAAATCAAGTGTGAGACACTCAATTTCCCAGTGAGTATGGAAATCGAGTGTAAGAAACTTGATTTCAAAGTGCAAATTCACTGGGCAAAATCGAGTGCAGAGAACTCGAATTATTAGAAACCAAATATGTTTGAAACGTTGCCTAAGTAATAATATAGATTGGGTTTTATAGTTATTTTTTAATAAAAACCCAATCTATGCCTCCTCTCTTTTTTCACAATAAAAAAAGAATTTGTGTTCAAAGTTGTCTTTTCATATTAATTTGACACTCTCATAGTTGTTCATTTATTAATGATGTTGTGGTGATATATTTTCCTGCTTTTTTTTTTCTTTTAAAATTTAGTTCCCTAGCTTGTCAAAAATTATACTATACTTCATAGCATTCATAAATATCATTTTAGATTCAGCAAAAAAAAAAAAAAATATATATATATATATATATTATCTTTTGGTTACAATGCATATGCTTAAGATTATTTATTGAACAATTAAAATTAATAAAAAAATTTATAATTAACAAAATATAGTAGTAGTTTAGAAAAAAGAAGATGACTATTTAGAAAAGGAAAATGCTCTCTTTATTAATAGTAAAAATAAGGAGGTTTAGTGTCAAAAGTTGTTGACATTATTTCGAAAATCATCATAACCTTAGTATCAAATAAGCAATTATAGAGTAAAAAAAAATTTATTTGGGGTTCAAATTCTTAAAGTGATAAATCAATTAAAATAAACTAAAAAAAAACACACACACACACACACACACGCTTTTGTGAATGCAAATATTAATTTTTTTTTTGAAGCCACGACTCTTAATTTTCTAATACTCAAATTAGTTATAATTCATAAATATATTGTATACAAAATTATTCACCTTGAGATATAATTTTTTATAATATAAAGTTAGTGAATCTATATTTTTTAAGTTCATAAACGAAAATCATTATATCTATTTAACACAAATAATATATTTTCAACTATAATTTATTTATCAATATCAACATAGATTTATGAATGAACACAAAATTTTAGTCATGATAACTCATGAATACGTTCGGACTTGCATTTGATGATAAAACAAACCAAGCTTAAACATATAATTTAATTCTTTGATAAGCTCAAACATAAATTATGTTCAAATAAAATAAAATAAATAATTTAGAATATTTAATACCTCATTAATAGCCCTCAATGTCGTTAGAGGGATGCCCTAGTTTTATTCAACCCTTTTTTTATACTTCCCGTGTATTAATGAAATGTTCTACTTTTTTTTTTTCTTTTTTAAATCAATCATTGTGTCTCTCTTCATCTAATAGCATGGCTTCATTCCAATGTTGACAAGAAAAAAAAAATTCTTAAAAGTTTACTTTTGGCCTTTTTTTTTGGTGGAGGGGTTGGGGGGGGGGGGGGGGGGGGGGGGAGTGGTGG
>NW_027070144.1:256645-272901 GCF_002906115.3 Quercus suber
GGGGGGGGGGGGGGGGGGGGGGGGGGGGGGGGGGGGGGGGGGGGGGGGGGGGGGGGGGGGGGGGGGGGGGGGGGGGGGGGGGGGGGGGGGGGGGGGGGGGGGGGGGGGGGGGGGGGGGGGGCGGGTGGGGGGGGGGGGGGGGGGGGGGGGGGAGAGGAGGCTTTGCTATTAGTTGCGTACAGCGACTCCTGCCTCCGGATCTACTGCTTAACCCCTAAGGGTTTTTATTTATTGATTTATTATTTATTTGTGGTTTTTATGAGTGCGTCTAGGTATGAACAAAATTATTTTTTTGAGAATACTAAGTATTTTAACACATACTCACATGGGGAGAAGGGAGAAGGTCTTAAGTGTATATCTTAGATGACCTAACTCTTGGATACACAGCACAAGCTTTATTCGTGAGTGTGTGTGTTAAAATACTTGGTATTCTATGAGAAAAAGGTATAGACAAAATTATCTTGTTGAAAATTTTTTAAAGGGCAGGCATTTTTGTTTTAGGTAAAATTGGCTGTTTGGGTTTAATTGTTTTTAGCTTTACTATTGGTAATTTTTGTTGTTGAGCTAATTTTTTTGAGCTTGTTTATTTTGTTTTAGATTTTAGATTTGGCCTTTAAAAGGAGAAAAATGTTAGAGTTACAAACTTTTTTACAAATTGTTAATGTGGTCAGTGGTTATTAGTAAATATAAATAAAAATTGATGTAACTGGTATCTGTGGCGCAGTTCAGTGTGATTTTGGGTCATTTTAAGCACCGTACCTCAATTTTGTGGTCACATGTGCGGTGCAATGCGGTGTACAAGGTGCGATTTGGACGGTTTTGGGATAGTATATTTTTCAAGATGTCATAGTCCATTTCTAATTACTATTAATAATCGTGACAATATGACAGTAAGTTTTTTTTTTTTAAATATAACATGTGTAACAAAAAAAAGTAATACTAGTATATACAAAACAAAACAAAAAATCCATGACAGATTGACAATAAACTAAAAGTACCACAAATATATAGTATATACAAAACAAAAAAAATTAAATTAAACTTTTGAAATTTTGATTTTCTGAGAGTGAGAGTGTGAGATGAAGAAGTAAATGATGTTTTGAACTTTTGATTTTGTATTTAACCAAAACGAAGTCGTTTAATGTGAAACTGGAATGCACTAGCATTAGGTTGGCCACTTACTTCTTATAATATTAAATTATTAATATATATATATATATATATGGGTGCAATGTGGTGCGGTGTAGTTTTGTGTGGTTTTTATATTATAAAACTGCACTCCACATCACACAATGCGATGCAGTGCGATTACTTCATTTTGCAGGCAGTTTTAGTTGGCTTGGGTGCAGTAGTGCGGTTTAGTGAACACCCCTAGATGTAAGTGGTGGGCCCAGATACAAATCAATAAGAATGTACTAGTCAACAGTTTGTGAAAATGTTGTAGAAAAATTTGTGACTATAATATTACTCTTAAAAGGATCGATGATATTGTTAAGGGGGAAAAAGTGTAATTTTATAAAAAAAAAATTGCTAAAATTGATACCTATGTATATACTAATTTAAAAAAAAAAAAAAAAAAAAATAGGGGGCCCATTGCCCCCCATTGTCCAAGCCTCCCTCCAACCCTGATCCTATCAGTTCCAGGATCCTAAACCCAAGCCAAATCCCTAACTTCGATCTATTTTCAATTTAATCATTTAATTTTTTTTCTTCCCATTTTAGTCATTTTACTTTATTTTATTTTCAATGTACTTCTTTATGCTAGATCTATCTAATGCATACCGTTAAGTCCATCAAAATGACAAAAATAGGTGCACCTAATACTTTTATCCTCATTTTTATAAGGTGTCAAGCCACGTCTTTAAACATCTAGTTGAGTTTTATTTATTAAATTTTTGCTATTTTGCAATGTAAGTAGGATCCTTTGGAAACTTTCCTAATGGGTGCCTCGTTAACAAAAGAAATTCTTAAAAGGGTTTGTTATAGTGGGCTCATATCCATTATTGTTGCATACTTTTAATAACTTTTTTCCCCTGAATCTATACTTTTAATAATTTAACAAATTCAAAGATTGAGTCGAAAGTAATTTTCTTTTAATTATCTCAAGCATTCACAAAAAGCATACACAACCTTTGTTGCTCACTAACAATATGGATAGAATTCAATACGGATCTCATCTAATCAGATTGAACTTTATTATTATTATTATTATTATTATTATTATTATTTTGTGTGATTATTTTCTCAAGCAACCAAACGATTTCTTAAACAAAATCAAAATATTGAGACCTAAAGCTTCATTTCTTTAAACTAGAAAAAATCCAAGTCCACTCTACTTTATTTTTTCATCTCTTTCAATAGATCAAACTTTCAGAAACCAAAGTTTATGTAAGAGATACTACAATCAAATCAAAAGAATCAGAAACACATTCAAATTCCAAGCTCAAATTCACAGAGGATCATTGGAAAACGCTGAAGAGGTGAGATTTCAAAGAGAAACGAAGAAATTTATTACCACGGATCTCCTTGATAAGGATAAGTTTTGTTTGTGAAGAGAAGAATGTAATCGCCGTCCTTGTACCCACGATCTTGCATTTCCACCATGAGAGAGAGAGAGAGAGAGAGAGAGTTTGAAGAGCTGTCAGTATTGCTTGCTTATATACTGTTCTATTTTTTTTTTTTTTAATCTTGGTCGTTAATCTTTTTTGATGGAGTTGATCAGAAATTTTGGACGGTAAGAGATTGACTTGGATATCGTTGGACTGGCGGGTAGTTATTTATTTTGCATAACAGAATTAGTCAGGGGCAGTGATGGAGTCACAACTTGGTGAAATAAGTATCTCACAACTCTTCTAAAATCGAAACTACTAGTAGCTGATCTAAATCTGCGAAGTCCAAAAACAGTCTCAAAACATAACAGAATGCCTTGAATGTGATGTAGCTGATCTAAATCTGCATCACAAAAGACCAGTGTTTCATTTGCAAATATCAAATGTGAAATAGCCATAGCATCCAAACCAGTTGATGAAACCAAAAAACTATCTGTATGACCACCCTCCTTTGCTCTTAACATTAATCTACTAAATGCCTCCATTACCAAAACAAACAGCAAAGGTGAAAGAGGATCACCTTGCCGCAGACAACGAGTACCAGGAAAGAATCCTTTAGGAGTACTAGGCCAAAGAATCCTTTAGGGTACCATTAATAAGATAAGAGAATCATACTTAGGAATACAAAATCGAATCCCAGCCCCTAATTTTCAATGGACACATTGTCACTTCATTGCAATAATTTACCAAGCCAAATTTATTATGCTTTTATGTTTTCCAAGACAAAAAACTTGGGAGATCTGCTTGTATTAATTCTTTCTTTGTAGTTATTCCTTTGATACACTCCATGTGCTAGGATAGTACTTTTCCAATAAAATTTATTGCTTATTAGCAATAAGATCTGCTTGTATTGATTCTATTATTTACCTTTTGGGTACTTCTTTAGGTTCCTTTTAAATTTCTCCTTATTTTTTTTTCCTTTTTTCAAATTTGATTATTGAGAAGATGCAGATGTTAAAAAAAGAAGAAATAAACCAATGCTGCTTGCACATTTTGAGGCTAGTTTATATATGGATTAATTTTGAAACTGACATAAAACTAGAGACTTCAATTTCTCGAAATTAATAGGAAACGCAAAAAAGGAATATTTTTAACAAAAAGAAAAAAACCCACAAAAAAGTAGAATTTTCTCCTGAGCTAGGGCATGTATTATTGTATTTGTCCTATCGTTGTTCACTTCTATTATTAACTAAACTAGTCGCAGACCCGCGCGTTGCGCGTGGTTATTTTATTTTATTTTTTTATGATTGTGTTATTATTTGAAATATTTTTGAATGTGTTACTACTTAAGTTGCATTATATATGTATACACAATATATTGTAGGATTTGTGATGATAGAAGGTATTGTCTTGGAATTAGATGTGGAATCATTTTATTTAACTTGCAATTAACTTGCAATTTTTAGCATAGCCTTTTCATTTTATTTATAATTAAAAGTTACAAATACTGAAGAAACAATCCAATTTTTGAACTAAACACCCTACACAACCAAAAGATAATATAAAATTACTCAAGCATACCAAAAGATAATATAAAAATATTTTAGCATAGCCTTTTCATTTTATTTATAATTGAATGTTGGACATACTTGAAGAAACATTCCAACTTTATTTACAATGGAATTTCCCAGCAAAGCAACTCATTCAACAATGTCCTATTTTTTTTTTTTTTTTGGTTGTTTTCTTTGGTTACACAAACTGTTCAGCCAAATGTGAAATTTCCCAGCAAAGCAACTCATTAAACAATACATTGTAGTAAAGTAGAAGTAATATTTTCTGACAATGTGCAACTGTATTAAGCTCTGACTGGTCACATATTTGTTTTTTATTCAAGTAGACTGCTACCTCTGCATCCATAGTGGTAATAGCTCTGGATCTATCAATGACACTTGTGGACCAAAGTGGCACATGGCTGATGTACTTTGGTTATTCATTTCATTAATTTTCTTTCTGCCGTCAACACTTAAAGTTGAACAGACTACATTTGCTGAAGGTGTTTTTGCATTTCCAATGGACATTTAATTGTTCCATTATGTTCTGTTTGTAACTGAAGAGGGATGCTAATGAAAATGGCAGCCTTCATAAATAATGGTAGAAAATCCTAATGGCCGTGTGTCATGCGATGAGAAACCTTATCAATGTGATTGCTCACATTTGTTCCTCTAAGTCCATTTTAAATGACGAGTCTGTAGCTTCTGATAATGTATAGAATAGGAGTTGGTTCCACTTGTCATGAGAAACCCATGGGGCTCCTAAATGGTTTTTTTTATAGTTTTTTTAGTTCTTTTTATTCTTTCGTACAAATAAATTTTAATAGTAATAGCAAACTTACTGAACATTCATATCAATGTTTGCAATTACAATATGTTCTGTGCAGCTAAATAATTTAACAAAGGAGAACACAATTCTAGTTGAGAAATTACGTATTGCTAAGATTATGTACAACAACATAGATGGCGACAACAAAGAGATTCTATTTTCCAATAATGATGCTATCAGTGCTACCTGTGCAAAAACATATGAATAGGCATTGATTTAGGTGCACACAGGACTAAATAGCACTTACATCACATAATATGTGTAAGCTTATAATTTTTATGATGTATTGCTCTGTATAATTAATTAAAACTTGATTGTTATTGTCTTACAAAAATGCGTTTCACTTTGCTTGTTTGATGTACTTAGGTCTCCGTCATTTGGAAGACTGAACTCTGCATAATTGGGACATGACCATATACATTATACCAAGGTTGTTGAAATTATTTTTCACTAATTGGTCCTTTGAGGAACCTCACATTATACCAAGGTTGTTGAAATCATTTATTTTCCTGGGGGATCATGGTGAGAGTAAATTGTAACCAAAAGACCTTTCCCAGCTACTACAATATTGCCTAAAATCTCAACATGAATGCCCTCTCCCCAACTACTACAATATTTCCTAGCTACTACAATATTTGAAAACTTGTTTTTATCATTTTTATTGTTTCCAGCTATACCACTACCAAACTACTTTCTTCAGTCATGGAATATAAACAATCGAGAGAGATGAAAACTCACCTTTAAATCCCCTTGGAATGGATGAGACGTGCCACCAACACTTTAGCCACAACACATTAAAAAACGACACCTGAGATATTTCCAAATAAACCAAGGTAAAATAAAATAGTTTTTTGGTAGTAAAATTGTAGCACTATTGAAACGTCATTCAGGCAATCTCACAAACACATCAATGGCATGCCAAGGATGCTCATCTAATATAAACACAAACACAAACAAACGAAAAAAAAAAAAAAAAAAAGCGTCTCATATTAATATAAACAAAGCATAAAAGTTTTGCGGAACACAAATACAAACAAACGAAAAAAAAAAAAAAAAAAAGCGTCTCATATTAATATAAACAAAGCATAAAAGTTTTTCACTAATTGGTCCTTTGAGGAACCTCACATTATACCAAGGTTGTTGAAATCATTTATTTTCCTGGGGGATCATGGTGAGAGTAAATTGTAACCAAAAGACCTTTCACAGCTACTACAATATTGCCTAAAATCTCAACATGAATGCCCCCTCCCCAACTACTACAATATTTCCTAGCTACTACAATATTTGAAAACTTGTTTTTATCATTTTTATTGTTTCCAGCTATACCACTACCAAACTACTTTCTTCAGTCATGGAATATAAACAATCGAGAGAGATGAAAACTCACCTTTAAATCCCCTTGGAATGGATGAGACGTGCCACCAACACTTTAGCCACAACACATTAAAAAAACGACACCTGAGATATTTCCAAATAAACCAAGGTAAAATAAAATAGTTTTTTTGGCAGTAAAATTATAGCACTATTGAAACGTCATTCAAGCAATCTCACAAACACATCAATGGCATGCCAAGGATGCTCATCTAATATAAACACAAACACAAACAAACGGGAAAAAAAAAAAGCGTCTCATATTAATATAAACAAAGCATAAAAGTTTTGCGGAACACAAATACAAACAAACGAAAAAAAAAAAAAATGCGTCTCATATTAATATAAACAAAGCATAAAAGTTTTTCACTAATTGGTCCTTTGAGGAACCTCACATTATACCAAGGTTGTTGAAATCATTTATTTTCCTGGGGGATCATGGTGAGAGTAAATTGTAACCAAAAGACCTTTCCCAGCTACTACAATATTGCCTAAAATCTCAACATGAATGCCCCCTCCCCAACTACTACAATATTTCCTAGCTACTACAATATTTGAAAACTTGTTTTTATCATTTTTATTGTTTCCAGCTATACCACTACCAAACTACTTTCTTCAGTCATGGAATATAAACAATCGAGAGAGATGAAAACTCACCTTTAAATCCCCTTGGAATGGATGAGACGTGCCACCAACACTTTAGCCACAACACATTAAAAAAACGACACCTGAGATATTTCCAAATAAACCAAGGTAAAATAAAATAGTTTTTTTGGCAGTAAAATTGTAGCACTATTGAAATGTCATTCAGGCAATCTCACAAACACATCAATGGCATGCCAAGGATGCTCATCTAATATAAACACAAACACAAACAAACGGGAAAAAAAAAAACGTCTCATATTAATATAAACAAAGCATAAAAGTTTTGCGGAACACAAATACAAACAAACGAAAAAAAAAAAAAAAAATGCGTCTCATATTAATATAAACAAAGCATAAAAGTTTTTCACTAATTGGTCCTTTGAGGAACCTCACATTATACCAAGGTTGTTGAAATCATTTATTTCCTGGGGGATCATGGTGAGAGTAAATTGTAACCAAAAGACCTTTCCCAGCTACTACAATATTGCCTAAAATCTCAACATGAATGCCCCCTCCCCAACTACTACAATATTTCCTAGCTACTACAATATTTGAAAACTTGTTTTTATCATTTTTATTGTTTCCAGCTATACCACTACCAAACTACTTTCTTCAGTCATGGAATATAAACAATCGAGAGAGATGAAAACTCACCTTTAAATCCCCTTGGAATGGATGAGATGTGCCACCAACACTTTAGCCACAACACATTAAAAAAACGACACCTGAGATATTTCCAAATAAACCAAGGTAAAATAAAATAGTTTTTTTGGCAGTAAAATTGTAGCACTATTGAAACGTCATTCAGGCAATCTCACAAACACATCAATGGCATGCCAAGGATGCTCATCTAATATAAACACAAATACAAACAAACGAAAAAAAAAAAAAAAAGCGTCTCATATTAATATAAACAAAGCATAAAAGTTTTGCACCCAAAAAAAAGAATTGAGATGTAGAGATACCTCAACCACAAGAGGGAGGTTCTGTCAGTATTTATAAACCATGTGGAAAGGAATAAAGAGAGGAAGGAAATCAGATAGGCAGCCGTTACTGAGAAACAGTAGAGCAGGAAGATAGGTAGCTTTCAAACTCTCTGTTTTTTCACACAATACCTGAACAAACTCTCTGTTTTCTCACACAATACCTGAACGCTTCAATGTTTTTTTTTTTCTTTTCTTTTTCCTCCCTTTAAGCTTCCCTCTACGTTACATATTGCAAAACCTAACCGCTTCCCTTTTTCCTTTTTTTCTCTTTTTTTTTTTTTTTTTTCCTTTTTTCTTTCTTCCAAACCAGCTTGAACTACCTTTTTTCTTTTTTCTTTCTTTCTTTTTCCTCCCTTTCAGCTTCCCTGTACGTTACACTGAACGCTTCCTTTTTTAATTACGCTTCCTTTTGTTTTTTTTTTTTTTTTTTTTTTCTCTTCCCTCCAATCCGGCTTGGAAGTTTTGATATTTAAATAAAGGCTTTCAGTTTTGATATTTAAATAAAGGCTTGAAAGTTTTATTTATTAAGCTCAACTGAAAAGGCTTTCAGTTGGGCTTCATAGTGGAACTAAATAAATAGGAGGTGGGCTGAATTAAATAGATAGTGGAATTAAATAAATAGATAGTGGGAATAAATAAATAAGTAGTGGGCTATAATTATAGGGCTGGGATTTATAGGGCTGTAAATTGTAAAAACTAATTAAAAATTGAAGTAAAAACCAATTAAAAATTGAAGGAAAACTTTTTTTTTAATAAAGAAAATGACATGGCAGTTGATGTGGCGCAACGTGAGAGCAGCAGAATTAAATTCTACGCTTCAGCTTTTAGTAATATATAGATTTTGTGTGCAATTGAATTAAGTTTTCTTGTAAATTGTGCAGTAATCTGCAATACAGTTGGGAACAAATAATGCAGTATGGGCAATCGATTGATGATAGTGAAACTACCAAGTTCATATTCCTCATCTTCTTGGTTTGTACAAGTTTCTTCTTACTAAAAGTTAATCACATGAAAGCATATGATAGTCTATAATGGGCTTCATATTCTCATTGCAATTGCATTTCCAAAACCATTTCAAAGATTGCAGGATAAATAACGTACCCAAGATAATGGTTCTTTGAACAGTCTATAATAAAAGTATTTATATCGTTCCAGGTGTCGAAAGCTGAAATTAGCCTATTTATGTTTTCTTAATGAAATTAGCCTGTGTGATATAGAACATAATGGTTAAGTTTCACCATGGTCTAGGCTTCAAGTTAATCCAACCAAGTGCAAGATTTTTTACATGCACAACAATATGTTAGCATTTTGTGATACAATCATGCTCCTGGTAAGATATTTAGGAGTACCTGGAACAACTGGATGAGAGTACTTGCTGAATGCAGAACTCTAAATGAGAAAATTTCAAAAAGAATTATTCCTTTTGACTATTTCGAATATTCGCAGCTTTTGAAGCATCCTTTTTCTTTTAATTCTTTTTATATTCTTCATCACATATCACTTCCTCATTAGTAGAGCCGACTCAACAACTTTGGGGGTCTAAAGCGAAAATTTTAAGTGGAGTGTTTTTTAATGTTTAAATTTAATTAAATAACATATTTTTGAGATTCCTTTTTGAGATTCAATTTATTTTTCAATTTTTCTCTTATCATGAAGTTTTCCTATCTCAATAGTTATTTTCTAGTAGACACAGTAAATATTTATAAAAAAAGCAGAATAAGATTTATAATTTAAAATTATAATTTAACTACAAATAAAACTTAAAGTACAGAATACTCTTCAATCTTCATGTCTTCCATTGAGAGAGAGAGAGAGAGATTTTGATTTATTTGTTTTTAAAGATTTATAATCTCTATTTTAGCATATTTTAAGATATTTACATTGAACTTATTAATGAATATGTCTGATATTAATTTTGATGTTAGCAAATTTCAAGAATAAGTTAATGAACTTGTCTCCTATTAATTTACTTTTAATTTTGTTAGCCACATGACTATTTTTGTTTTTTTACTTCTTAATCTTCTGTATTTTGGGATATAGTGGGACCTTTTTAATGCATTCTATTAACCAGTAAAATGACTTCATTTTTTTTTCTTAATTAAAATATATAGATAAATATATTATATTATATTAGTTAAAAGTGGAACCTTCTTTTATATGGGGGCCTTAGGCCATTGTCTCACTTGCCTGCATGCTTGAACCAGCTCTGCCCATCAGGCAATGAGAATTTTACCCTCTTGGTATCAACAACAATAATCTCAACTCAACTGTGGTGAAGTCTTCTCAAAATCCTTGACCGCATTGAACTTCTTAGGATTTCACATGAGTCCAATGCATACCACAACAAGCATGTGTTTTTGCAAAAACTAATGTACCTTTATTAGGTTTTCATCTTTCATTGCCAAGGAGGTTACAATAACCCTCTCGATTCATAGCCAATGTAGACAATACATTCATCCTTAAATTTAGAACATGTCATGCATCCTTCAACCTTATCATGCTACCAGCATTGGTTTTGATGTGCACAACACTAATTCCCACAATTTTTGAATAACTGCATGTAATCTTCATGGTACCAAATTCCCCTGCTTTGTACATGGTGCACAACCCTTTCATAGGGATAATATGGTGGGATGCAATCAAATCAACAACTCACTCAACATCATTATTAGCAATATGCTCACACTTTTACTCTTCAATAAAGAGTGCCATAACTTCTTCAGCAATCACAGTAGCTGTGATATTTTTTTCATTATCATTCTTTTCATCTTTACCTTTAATTTGTTATTTATTTCAATGCCAACAATTTCTTCTTATGTGACCATTTTTCCCACAAAAAAAGCATTCTCTAGTATTCTTAAACCAAGATTTAAAACTTGATTGTGACCTATCATTGAATTTAATCCAATCATTAGACCCTGCTTGTACCTCTGCTCCTATTCTCCATGAAAAAGGCTTGATCTTGTGCGTTGTCTATATGCAATCCTCCTTGCTTGAAATCAAATCTTGAATATCATTATATTTGAATTTGGATTTCCTTGCAGAATTGCTTACTATTATTCTTGTGGCCTCTAAACTGTTTGGCAAAGAAGCTAAAACAATCAATGCATGAATCTCTTCATCAAAATCAATTTCTACATAAAACTATTGATTTGTGATCATATTAAATTACAAATTACACTTATACAAAGAACTCATCTTTTTGTTGGAATTAGTAGGGGTGTGTAAGGAATGGGTTTGGGTATTATTCAACCCAACCCAATCTCCTTGAGAAATCTCTAACCTAATCCAACCTATAATATATAGCTCAGAAACAAACCCCCAGCCCATAAGGGCTGTATTATGTTGGATTGAGTCATTGAATTGAGATCATTTTATCATGCCTGATAAAACAAATTAGGTTTTGTTTAAGCTTTTAAGCTCATAAATTAATATCCATCTTCTAAAATAATTTGTTTTCAATCTTGTTTTGAAAGCATCATTTATCCCATATATTTTTCATCATCATATCATATCTTTTCTTGTAGGAAAAGAGTGAATAAATCTATTAAAAAACACAACACAAAACGGACCTTTTTTTTTTTTTTTTCAATAAAACAAATTTACTACCATTTTCAACCCATACATACTAGTGTCTAATACAATATATGAAAACATTTATACAAAGGACACATCTTTCTATTGGCTTTTGTTGGAATTAGTAGGGGGATACATGCATGGGTTGGGTTGGGTTTGAGTCCAGGACGATTTATTTCTATGAAATGATTCTCCCAAAAGCTTAAATTGTTAGGAGATGATAAATTTATTCACTTCATCTAAAACTCTCCCTTCACGTGTGGGCCATCTAAGCTACCATTGAGTAGGGGTCTAACACATGAAAATTTAAATAAGAGGTGAGGCGGTAAACAAGGGATTAAACTAGAATCTCTTACTCTGAAACTATGTTAAATTACCAATTCATTTAATCTAACTCTTCTAATGAATTCAGATGTCGCCTCCATTCTCTCAGGCGGGATTCCTCAGGTCTAATGAAACTTTCGATGACCTTGCTAAGATCGAAAGCTGTAATGCCAGTCCTCTCCAACACTGCAGGAAACAGCATTGTAACAGTCTAATGTGTTGCCAGAACTAGTTCAGCAGAACAGGCAAGCATACATCTACGGAACCTCACAGGCAAGCATACATCTACGGAACCTCTCATTAGGCAATAGAGCTGTCAAATTACTTGCATGCAGTATTTGGGCCTCTGCTCTACAAATTGCTTTCAATACCCTATAATATAACTTGAGTGCTTCAAATTTTCGTTGTTCTGCCCAGATACTGTCCATGAGATTTGCAGATTGCAGGCTTGTAGACATACGATGCTCTCCTCGAGCAGTACTTGGAAATATAGCAAACAATATTATTAGTGCCCTTGTATCTACTTCCTCAGTTAAATCCCTATCACAAGATGCCAGGATACGCTTCAGCTCTGGTTAGGGCTTTGATGGAAGTGGTGAAATGACAGTACGGAACCACTTTGCAGTTGTCATCGCTGTGCTTACAGGCATAGCTACCATCTTTGAATTAGAACCCCCAATACTTCCATTTGCATGAGATGCAGGAGAGTGCTGAGGAGAGAGTGGACTTGTAATCGCCTTAGGCAGTGAGGCTATCAAATCAAATTTCCTCTAAATATAATAATAAATATCAATATTGAACACATATTCTTCCACACAAAACACACAAATTGACATCATTTGCACATGCATTCTTCATTGAAAATGTACCTTCACACCACTTATATTCACAGAACCTCCTGACAAGCTCTCTGAACCAAGTATACTGTCCTCATCATTAATGAAAACCCTCTCATCCAGTTCGCCCTTACTACGAATTGCACCATCATAATCCTTTTCTAAAATACCTAAACTGGATGACAAAGATGAGTCCTCCAGTAGATTTTCAATATATGTCAAACCAACTGCATGGGTATCAAAATTTCCTCCTAAATTATAAAATCAATATATATATATATATATATATATATGTACCTGTGTCGATATTCTCCAAGTTTCCAATTCTACACTCAGATGGTGGTTGTGGCTTTTTATTCAAAATATATATAAAAGAATTATTGGCCTTTTCCATTGTTTTCCTCAACTCATCTTCTGATGTTTCATATTTGTTGCAAAGTGATGTGAGGATGTCTACACCTTTGCTGTCTTTCTTAACTGAACCACACATTAACACAATCTGCACGGATGAAGAAGGAAAATAAGGGATCAGATAGCCATGAATCATGTAAAATATAGACATCTCTTCTGAAAAAGAAGAAGAAATCATCTAACAAAATCTGCTAAATGGGCTAAGTGAGGAATAACAAAATAGTTGAGAATCATCAAATTTGAAATTTCTGAAGCAAACAGGAACATGAATAATTAAGATAGCGTGTTACAGATTTCAATAAGCAGCAAGAAAACACTCTTATTGGAAATGTTGTTTCTACATTACCACACAATCTTCTAAAAAGGTAAAAAGTATAGCCAAAAATTATTATCAACATGGTCAAATTGTCAACCATAATGTACAATATACAAAATCTTTAGCTTTAATTGTTTTCTAATCCTCCATCTATGACGTTTGCTCATGTTGCCGCACAATCTAACAACAGTGAAACTGTCTCCTCTCATAAGCTTCAGAATAGCATCATTTAAAATAAGACACATAACATTTCATGCCCCTAACCAGAACAACATCCCAAAACTTTACTAAGCAATGGAATTGAGTAAAGCAGAAAAATGACTTACCAATATGGAAACCAAACCATTCATGCAAGTCACCAAGTCCTTAAAATGGTTGTACGCATGTATGCAGAGTGCCAGAAAAAGCAACCATCCAAAATGGTGGTAGTCTGAGACATAGCCAGATGCACTAGCAACAGCGGACTGCTTATCAACATTTGCTTCAGTTGTCAAGAAAAATTCCCAGATTGCACGTTTGTAGGACCTTGAATTATTAACGTGTAAAAGTATTATGCCATTTATGCACAAACTCGAAAAAATTATTAAGAGAGAAAGTACTGGAAAAACACAGTTGTGTATTGCAAAATAAGAAAGTTTCATCATATGCACAGTGAAATTCAGATGCAGAAATAGAATAATAATTTTAACATATAAGAATAAAAAAAATATCACTAGAGCTGTTGAGTTCCTCCAAAGTAATTAGTGGAGCTTAAAGAAAAGTCAAAAGCTTTACAAAATCCAATCTTTGACACAAAATTGTCTCCATATACCAAGCAAGTACCACCATGTGGCCACCACTGCCCTACACAACCTATTGCCACCATAACCCACCATGGCGATTGTCAATGCGTACTACCACTTCCACCAAAAGCATTAATTTCAATATGGACACTCAATACTTCAGTACACACATCATGACTACTAAAATACACAAATAAAACTAAAGAGATTTGCATGATATTCACTAACATAAGAGCTTCTGGAAGTAGCTATATTAAATTGCATCCTGGTCTCATCCTTCTTGCATACAATATAAAACAGAAAAACCAATTCAAGCAAAAAGAAAGGGATTAAAACAGAAACATGTGGTGTATTCAATGGAGAAGGCAAAATCTTAAACAAAAAGTCAATTGATGATGCAGCAGATACTAAAGTCATTACTTAAAAAAAAAGATGCAAAAGAAAAGATATGCACTGGCTTAGTAGACTCAAGTGCACAAAATTGGCCTGCATCTCTTTTGCCTGATTGGAGAAAAATGAAAACAAAACCATGAATAAAAGCCCAAATAAACATACACATATTTAAACAATATTTTTTAATTATAGGCATTAATTGCTGTCACACCAATACCTCAAGTCTATTCTCCCAATCTGCACCATATACAATACTCAAAGTTGGACCAGCCTTGACAACAAACTGAGGAAGCTCCTTGAAGAAGTCCACAATGCTATGAAAAACAAAAATATGAGGATGACCCCGAGACACAAAAAAGCAACCGATCACAAAATAAAGGAAATTTGAATGATCAGAAACATACTTCAGCTTTGCAGCTCTCAATATCTGGCATAACATATATCCATTATCATCAGACCCTTGCTGCTCACTATCCACATTCTTCTCACTTAGCCTTTTAATAGAAAACAGGCTTCATCAAGCTGGTACAGACAAAACACGATTCTGTTAGTTCACATAAAGACCTTTCCTCACCTTATCTTCACATTTACGGGACAAAACAAACCAATAATACATACCGTTTCATTGCCAAAAGCTGAAACATTAGTCTGTAGAAGGTGTTTGGTTTCTTTGAACAGCTTCATAGCTTGCGTGTAAGTGTTCTCATCCAACGACATTCCATTCTGTCATCAAAACCCATATTTAATTCACAGAAAGCCCACATTTTTTTTAATAACATAAAAATATAGAACCAACCCGCCAAACCCAAACTTAAATACAACATTAATAACAAGGAATGAAGAGAAAAATAAACCTTGCAAGCCTAAATTCACAGAAAACTCACGTTTCGCTTATAAAAACTGAGTAATGCTAGGGAAAGCAAGCAGTAAAAGCTAAAAACAAATAAAGAATTGAACCGCGCAAACCTCAATTTAAAGGCATACGATGAAATATAATATTGAAAAAAAAATTTAAAAAAAAAAAGACCTTGCAGAAGGCTTAGCATCTTCCATCTTCTCCAATGCAGCTGGACTCATCCAAACCCTAGCTGATTCAATCCATCATAATAATGCACCAATTTCAAATCTTTCACAAATAATTAATAAAAAAGAAGAAGCTAATATCACTTAAAAACTTAAATTCCCAAAGTCAATATTCTGAGTCCACAAAACCCTTAAAAACTCAAACCTCATAATCCAAATTCAAAAAAAAAAAAAAATTTACGGAATTTCTAAAGCAAATTTTAAAAAACGAAGAAAATACTTTCTAATTATTAAAAAAAAAATCACATTGAAGAAAAATAGTATTAACAAGATTGAGATTTTAACGAACAAAAAATTGAAAAAAAAAAAAAAAAAAAACTTAAGAATTTGGTATAGATCTGGTGGATCTCTCTGACCTAAACTGTAGGTATGAAGAGTGAAGATACGACGGCGTTTTTATTCAGATCGAAACCAGAAATAGGCTTTTGGGTTTTTTGTTTCTCTCTCACACACACTCTCTTTCTTTCAGTTCTCTCTGAACCCTATCTATCTTTTTATTTTTTTTTTTTTTTTCCCTCTAAATTTTCTCTCTCTTCGTTTCTTTCTCTCTCATCTATTTTAGGGGTTTTCTCTCTCTCTCTCTCTCTTTGTGTTTTTTTTTTTTT
>NW_027070144.1:279547-320422 GCF_002906115.3 Quercus suber
GTTATTGTCCAATTCTGTTGTTTTTGTGTTTATAGTCTCTTTTATGGTTATGCAATGCATGTTAGCCAGTCTGATTACCGATTTCTAAGATCCATTTAACTATTTAAGTCTATTGGAAATATGCGTGCGTGTGTGTGTATTGATATGATGGACATGAGTTCATTTGTATGATCTTTGATATGAGGACAGAGGGTAATATCTCTAAATTTGAAATGTTACAGTGGATCCTGAACTTGTTGTGGACATTCAAAATGGGGTAGGAGATAATTCAGCTGATATTGAGCTTGAACTTGGTAATGATGGCGCAATGATAGGAAGTTCATTTGAAACAACTTCAAATGATGGTCATTAAGTTATATTATGGTGATACTTTTATTTGTCTTGTAAAGTTGTTGATGCTGGCTATTATGGAGCTATTGTTCACAATGATGTTTGATCTTAAATTTCTCTAACAGTTAGACAAGTAAATGTTCCAAGACAATTTCAGCTTCTAAAACTTTTTCAATTGATCGTTGAACTGTAAACTCTTGGGATTAATTTTTTAAATAGATTTGTCAGTTATTATTTAGACAAGTGGAGCTGTATGAGATGTATTGTAAAATGCTGTCGTTTGCACCAGTTATGTGTTAAAGTTAATGGTATTTGATGAAATATGAATTGTTTGTGTGTTTATCTGCCGTTGAATTAGTGGGAAATGGGAATAGAAAATAGGGTTTGACCTTGATGAGTGATGATGTGATGATAAAGTAAAAAGAAAAGTTTAAACTTTAAAGTTGTTTGTCCAATTTCTGTTGACAAGTGGGAATTGTGAGATAAAACTATAAAAGGATTGTGTCACAATGTTTAGGGGCACCTGGCTGATTGAAGTTGTCGGCATGTAAGAGAATTTGTTGCTTAGGGACTGAACAATTTATAGAGTCACTCTCTCTAGCTTTTTGTTTTTTTTGGGGTCTCAATTCTTCTTCGAATCCTTAAAAAATTAAATTCACGTACCAAGCAAAATAAAAAATATATATATTAAAAAAAATAATAAATGAAACACTCAAAATTCAATATTTTGTTGAATTTTTTAATAAACAAACAAACCAAACATTTTTTTTCTTATTTTAATTATTATCAATTAAGAATGTTTTTTTTAATATAATAAAAAAGCAAAAAAAATATTTAATTATAGACCAATATTGATTATTTAACTCACATTAGAAAAAAAATATATTGCATGCTATAGTTATAATTATTTAATATAACAAATTAATCATAGACCAATGTTGCAAGATAATTTTCAAATAGGGGTAAATTTGTCTATTTAAATCATTTCCTCTCCTCTCCTTTCTAATTTTTAAAACATCCAAACAAGAGGAAGGGGTAATTACTCCCTTCCCCCTTACTAATTTTAAAAACATCCAAACAAGGTGGAGGGGAACCACTCCCCTCTACTCTCCTCCCCACTACTCTACTCCCCTCTACTCCACTCTACTCTCCTCCCTCTCTAAACTCCCAAACAGGCCATAAGATTTGGATGTGGCTGGAGCCATTCCAGTGACATTTCATCGTAAAATTTGGTTTCTCCATCGTCCCACACTTGATCCCACCATAAATGCAACTCTTGAAGATTTTGTTTCTCCTTCATGTTTGTGGCTTTACATTCCACCATGTCATCTTTTTCATGTCCCAAATTTTTGATCATAAGGCTTCCTCCCAGATTGCCTAAGATTGACCAACTTTATAATATCTCGGGGTAATTCTATAAGTGAGTAACAACTATTGAGTTTTAGTGTCTGCAAATTCAGTAGCTTGGTAATGGTATTAGGGAGAAAATTTATTTTATTTTCAGAAAGAGATCAAGATATCGTAAATGCTTCAATTCTCCAATTGAATGTGGCACTACATGTAGACTTAAATTGCTCAAATCTAATGCACGCAAATACTTAAATTTTGAAACAAGTGCATTACATGTAAAGTTACCCAAATTTTCCCTTACGCTAGATGTAAGAATTGTTCGTATCTTCCTTTTACTAGGCTTGGGAGTTGATACATGGCGAACTTTTTCAATAAAACTTTTCCCACTTGAATTTAATATGGCACATTCCATTTGAAACATAAGACTTGTAAGATCATGCATGAGATCATTCATTTTACATGATTTTATGTTGCCCAAATCATCATTCTCTACATCTTGAAAAAATGACCTCCAAAGTAATTCCATAAAGTATTTTCTACCAATATCCACAAAATGCTGCCTTGGACCTTCTAGCACAATAAAACCTTGCGCTATCCAAAGATCAATAAGTGTATTTACATAAATTCTATGATCTTTTGGAAACAATCTACAATAAGCAAAACATTGCTTTAAGTGTGATGGAAGGTGATCATAACTCAACTTAAGAGTTAATGAAATGTTATTTTCTTGTTGAGCTATTTTTGAGAGTTCATTATCTAAAAAAGATTGCCACTCAATTTTAGTGCCTTTGCCATACAACAAGCTTCCAATTGTTCTTATAGCGAGAGGCACTCCAATGCACTTTCCCACAATCTGTTTTCCTTGGGCTACTAAGGTTTGGTTTTTTGGCTCTTTACCTTCTTTAAATGCCATTTTTACAAACAATGACCAAGCCTTTTCAGCAGCTAAGCCTTTAAGTTCATGAGGTGAAGTCGTGCCCAATATCTCAACTACCTTTATAGAGCGAGTAATTACCACTATCCTACTCCCCCTTGCACCACCCATTAATAAATCTTTTAAAAGAATCCATTCATTTTTGCCCTCATTCCACACATCATCTAAGACAATGAAATATTTTTTTCCATTAAGTTGTCCTTGAAGGTGTTTTTGTAAAATATCAAGGTTTTCAATTTCTTCACACCTCTTGCCTCTAAAACATTCTAAGATTTGTTTCACAATCCGTTTTACAACAAAGTTATCAAAGACACAAGTCCACAACATTAGCTCAAAATTATTTTTGACATTGAGAGGTACTACGTCCACAACATTTTTACAATATTTTCACAACAAATCATAGATGATTAGTTGTTACTGGTTCAAATTTGAACCTAACACTAAGATTATATTCTTACCCAAACAATAACCAGTAACAACCTGTCACTTATGATTTGTTGTGAAAATGTTGTAAAAATGTTCTGAACATATTATTTCTCTTTTGACATTTTCATCATTGTATATGAGTTGAGCAAGTGTAGTTTTCCCTAAACCTCCGCTCCCAACTATTGGAATAACTGACACATTCTCTACAGCGTTGGTATCCAAAAGAAGTTTTATAATTTCTTTCTTATTATCCTCTCTCCCAACCACATTTTCTTCCAATACAAAAGAATAAGTTTCCCTCCCCCTATTCATGACTTGTGGTTCAATGGAGCTTTGAATAAAGTGGAAGTCCTTATCTATTATAATGGCATCTAGTCTCTCCCTTATTGCCTTTATTCTATGACCAATCTTAAGACTATAAGCAAGCTGGTTTGAACTGGAAAAGAAAATGCGTACTTCCTTTGTCATCTTATTTCCAGTCATCATTTTGTATCTTGATTCTTCAGTGGATAAATCGTCCAGCACTCATCTGCATCAAGTAAGACATCTCTAAGCTTGTTGAGCCAATCTTTGACCTTGTTGTTATGAGAACCCTGCTTTTCTGCATCTAGAAGCACAGCTTGGATTATGGAAACTGTGTTCTTAATATTTTCAAGCTCAGCTTTGACATCACCATACGCCAAGTTGATCTCTTGGAGAGTTAAGGGACCCCGCATTTCAAGGACTTTCCCAGCAAGGTTGAAAAGAACTCCTTCCGCCATTTTTTTTTTTTTTTTTTGTTTCTTTCAGGAAAACTATGTGGGTTTTGTGGGATGATGAAAGTGATGAGAGGCCGCTTGTTGTTGTTGTGTACACTTGGAACAGCCACATCAATTTTTATGGTAAGTCTCGAGAAAAATCTTGCTCACCACTTTCCAGGAAATTGTTAATTGTGGTAATAAAAAATGAGTGTCAACTCTTTTGATACTAAAAACCCGGATTGCACTCTGTAGACATAAAATTTTGTTAGAGTCTTAGAGAGTCAACTCTTTTGATACTAACATGCATTCAAAAATAAAAAATATTCACATGCATATACAGGGATGGTGGAAACGGGACTAGTTGCCATGCCCACAAGTCAGATAACAATGGCTGCCCCTGTCTACTAAGCAATATATGAATTTTTAGAATTACGCATATAAGAAATAATTAAAAAAATGTAATTTCGTTCTCCTCCCTTGAATGATAATGATATTCTACTCCAAAGTTCCCTTTCCGTTAATATTAATAATAAAATATTCCAATTTTTAAAAGATTCTCAATACTAAAGTTTAACCATAGTAAAAATAGCATATTATAAACTCAATTCTATTTGACGTATTAAAAAGTTAACTCTTTTTTTTTTTTTAGAAGCAAGTCAACTTAAAATGAAGACTGAGCTACATATTCAACTAATATTATTCAAGTTTGAATTGCCAAACATATGTTTACCATCTCAATAGGCTAAGATTAGTTGCTTATTAACCTTACTTAGTAAAACGTTATTTTTTATCAATAAATAATATATATATATATATATATATATTGCGTTGTAATTATATCTTAAATCTCCCTCCTTCCCCAAAACACATTTGTGAATTACAATTTTAAAAGAAAAAGAAAAGGGTGAGGAGTCTTATTTTTTAGTCGCACATTACCAAAGGGCATGTTAGTTTTAGAAATTGTAACTCTAAGAGGGAGGGTAATTTTGGATATCTTCTCTTTGTCAAAGGGCATGTTAGTACCCAACATTTTTAACATTAATATAAGAGAGTTTAGTCAAGTGGGGAAAATGTTTTTTTTCCATAAAAGTTTGGGTGGGGTGTCATTTAATCAAATCTCAAGGGATGAGAATGTAGTTACCCAAAATAAAAAATAAAAGGAAAAAGAAGCTCGTCCATTGTCTCCACTCTCTAAGAAATTATTATTACCACCTATAACCTTGCAGTTCGAATCCTTTCTTCTCCTAGACTCTCAAGTATTTTGTTTATGAAGGGATATTAATTAAGCTATAAGGCTCTTGGTAGACACTGTGGTTCTTGGTTTATTGTAATCGTACATTGTGTGAACATATCAACATGCATTGTTTCCGATTTCCACTTTGTTGACATAATATTTTGTTAAGAAAGTCAACTCTGTTGATAATTGATACTCACATGCTTTCAAATATAAATGAGAAAAAAAAAGAAAAGATGATATTCACATGCATATGCAGCTTGCATTGTTGCTAACAATGCGCAGCTCTGTTCTCTAAAAAATGTTTGATTAAAGTTCAGACCAAGATACTAATTAGTTTTTGGTTTAGGTAGGAATTGAACCCCAGATCTCTTATTTAACTATCAGAGACTTTACTAGTTGAGTTAACTGGAACCCATGCAATTTTCTTCTTAATAAGTAATTAAAGAGTTGAAAGAAACATTATAAATAAAAAATAAAAGGAAAAAGAAGCATCAAGCTTGTCCATTCTCTCCATTTTTTATAGCCTGCCCAGCAATTTTAGAAATACTCTCCCACGATACTCGGAGCAACTTTTCCTCCTGCACTGAGTCACAAACAAAAAAAAACCTTTAAAAAATAAAAGTCTTTAAAGTAAAATATTTTACTAGTCTTTAATAATTTGGGGATTATAAACAATTTAATTAAAAACAATATTATGTTATAATAAGGTGATTAGTTTTAATTGGTGTAGAATACCTCGATTGTCATTCGTTGCCTACATTTCGAAATAAATTAACTAATAATTTTACATTTGACATGAGAGTGAATTGGAAATGGATTTTCAGGTTATATTTTTCAAAGTATTAAACATTGGCTTTGTTTATTGATTAAGTATGCATATATGTGTATAGTTTTAAACATACGATCTTAATCAAAACTGTTTCCAATTAGAGAGTCTAGAAAAACTGGATATAAAAAAAAATAGTTCAAAATTGATATGATTTTATTTCAAGTTCAATTTAGATGTGAACTGAATCTATTCTATGTTCTAAGGTTATTTTTTGTGGCTAAGTAATGAAAGGAAGCAGATAATGCTGAAATTTTAGGTTTGATATAACGAGAAAGAAAGATAACTTGTGGTAGGAGGGGATTGAAAAGGGGAAAGTTAACCTTTTGTGTAGGTTAAGATCCTTAGTTGATGAAAACTAAAGTCATATTCAATGTACCAACAATTGAATTGCACACACTGTGGTTCTTGGTTTATAATTTTGGGAACACATACAATTTCCACTTTGTTACATAATATTTTGTTAGAGAGCACAAATTTTTTTTTTTTTTATTTAAATACGATAGAATTTCAATTTGTCTTGCGCACTCACACGCACTCATAAAAATGATGTAGAAAATGGAATTGACAAAATTGGCTGGAGTTGAACCAATTAACTTGACCTAAAGAAAAAAAAATTAGACTCGAACCTGATTTTCTAATTTTTTGGACCTGTATGGGAAACAGGTCAGCCCATACCAGGCCAATTCGGGTTGGGTTGACCTTTTGCTTTTTATTTTTATATTTTTTAATAAAAAATTGAAGGTAATATGCAGAGTTGGATGAATCAACTTTAATACTTGAGGCAAAATTCTTACTCATGGATCTTTTTTTATTTCCTAAGAATGTAGGAGCTTTGATGTTATAAATATGGCACCCAATTCTAGTCAAGCCTTGGTATGCAAGCAAAGAATAATATTTGTACTTTAAGTCTGTTAACATTGATTTAATACATGGTTAGCCGTTTAATCTTTTATAAATACTCACGTTGGGTTCATTGTAATATATAATTCAATATAGTGAAGATGTAGTTATCAAGAGCTTCATTCGTAGTCGTAGGTCATTAGGCCAAACCACTTAAATTTGAAAAAAAATGATTTTCTATTCAGTTTTTGGATACTTAGAGTGTGTTTAAATTTTTCTTATTTCCAGTAGCTCATTTACATCATGTTAAGTTTATTGTATATGATTTTTGGTAATTTTTATTGTAAATGTGTTGAAAAAGCTAAAGCTAGTTTTTTGAGAATCATTACAGAGAGAAAAAAAAAAAATAAAATTGTACCAAAGGCATGGGAGGCCAGAGAAGTAAGTGGCAGCTAATCTGGATAAAGGTGAATCCCCAGGCCCTTGGGCTTAAATAAATAAATTGATATATGCCCCCAGAAGCCATCAAGAAGTTGATCCATATTTACTTTTTTTTTTTTTTAATAAACTAAAAGTTAAATTATTTGTTAAAAAAAAAAATAAATTAAAAACAAACAAAAGTTTTTTATTTTATTTTATTTTTAGAATAGAACAAAAATTAAATGACTAAAATAAAGAAAATATATAAAATATAATAAAATAAAGGATTGACTAATTAAAAACCCACTAAAGTTGAATACTCTAATTTATAATTTAGCGTAAAATTAAAAAGGCCCATGTGATATGGGTCTCTATCTTTTGAATTGTAAAAGGTGTCTATGGCACGTTCTAGTGGACAAGATCATTCGGAAATGTTATTGGTGAGGAACAAGATCCTCTTTATTGCCATTGAAATGGGCAAGATCCTTTGGGTGAAGACACATTGATAGATATCTGAACATTACAAATCATACTACTAAGCATAAACTCATGATTCTCACCATACTGCCTTTTAGAAATTAGAAACAAAAATAATATTTTTCAAATAACCAAAGAAAAGAAAAGAGAAGAATATATGTTTAATATATATATATATATATTTAAAAAAATTCTTGTTAAGGGTAGAACCTAGAAGTGGGTTGGGTTTATGTCCCGTGCATTAGTGTACTGGATATGTTAGAATGCGGACACGTGTCCAGTTTTGGTTTTTTCCTTTTTCAATTAAAATTGTTGCTTATTTATTCATTTTTTCAACATTTGTTTTCCTTTTATAAGTTTTGAACCTTTGAAAATATTGATAATTTAGAAACTAATCTGTTTCCCCTTTTAAATGTGACATAAAAAATAATAGTCTATTTTCATCAACAAAAAAAGTCTCCCAAGTTATTATATAAATTAGAAATATGACAAAATTTAGCTACAAAACTGATTGTAGCCTTTAGGCTATAACCTTACTCAATAAAATAAACATTATTACATATTTTGAAAATCTAACCATTGAATTGCATATTCTTTACACTCTTAATATATATGTCAAATTTTGTGTCAATCGGATATTATTTATTATATGATTTATAAACTTATATTTTATGCATAGTTTTAAACAATAAAAACTTGCAATTTAAACAATTTATTGATGACATAGCTATTAATCTTTAATTTTCTAAAAATTTTACAAGCATAAAAAATATAAGAATAAGATATAATCTAATGGTGAATTTGTCAAAATTCACCTCTAATAAAAATATATAGTGTAAGGTTGTAGTCTTAGGCTACAATCAATTTTGTAGGTAAACTTAGTCCTTAGAAATATACCAAAAGGAAATTATCTTTCACCACCAATACTCTTATCATTAGTTTTTAAATGGATAGAGCACACTGGTTCCAAGCATGCAATACAACTTGAGTGAGGAGTGAAATCCCATGACTATTGAGGGTCTTTATTTGCAATAGTTTTGCCATCGCAATTCACAATGTGTACAATATTATGTTCAGAAAAAGGAGAAGTGAGAAAACACATTTCTGGCTCAAGAGTTTATAAAGAACTACAATAAAACCTATTTGATCCCAAGATGTGCAATTGAGGTTAACCTCGTGAAGGTATATGAGTCTATAATTGTGGGGTTGGGGCCTACAACACTCACTTCTATTGGTATTCCCAGAGCCTTGTCAAAGATTAATTGCAAAATGACCAGCATGCCCAAGATTCACCATCCTTAATAATTCTTTGAACAGAAACTTTAAAGGGAGGAATGGCCTAAGCCAAGGTTGTCATGATCAGGATCCTAGATAGGATCTTCTCTTGATGACCCACAAGAAAAATAAAATATTTATGTAATTCAATTTCCATAATACTAAATACTAGTAATTTTTTTAAAACTTATTCTCACATAAATAAATAAAAAACTAATTTTTCATACACGAGCAAGGAAGAAACAAAACCCTTTTTTTAAGTATAAAATTTTTCAATTATAAGCACTGAAGATTTATTTGGAGTTGGAATAATTTAAAATTTTAAGGAGTTATATATAAAAATCTACAAAATCAATAATGGGTAGCCAGCTAGAGACAAACTTTGCTTCAGCCGAAAAGTAAATCTATTAGTTTTCTTAAGTATCTAATAATCGATCTCTTGTATTAAAAAACAAGTATCTAATAATAGACCTAGTGTAAAAACAATAAACTACCGTCTCTTTTCATTTATTAAAATTAAGAAAAAAAGATAGGAATACAAATTACACCATTTAAAATTGATAATTTGTCATCTTGGTCTTTAATGTTTCATTTTCTTCCTCTTTTATTACAACTTTATTTTCAATTTATGAAACAAAAACTTTTTAGTTGTTTTAGATAATTTATGTGTCTTTCCATTCAATTAAAATAATTAATCACTTAGCTTCTGTCGAGGATGTTTTTGTGACAAGAGCCAAAAATGTGAGAATGACCCAAATCTCATTTTGGGTTTTTTTTTTTTTTTTTAATAGGTCATTTTGGGTTCTTTAGAAGTGATTATTTGTAGAGAGTATCAAGTTCAAAATTTCAATATTTAGTAAATACTAATTAAAGGCTAATGGTGCTTTAATAAGAGAGAAATTAAAATGACAATAACAAAAATGTTGAAAAATGCATAAAAACAACACAAGTTCGAAACTTTGACCCACAGTCAGTGAGAAGATAAAATTGAGAGAGGTTGTGAGGAAGAGAAGGAAGGTTCCCCACCCCCCCCCCCCCCCCCCCGCGCGGCGGGTACTAATATTTCCAACCATGGCTTTAGAATTGTGAGAATATTAGCTGGCTGAATGAGGTTTTTGCTCTAAAATTTTAGTTCTAAGGGTAAAAATATAAAATGTGGCCGGTTCTTTTTTGAATCTAATTGAGGCTTTTTATATTGAGTTTGGGGTGCTCTAAGCTTTTTTGTCAATAAAAGAGGCTTTGAACCCCAAGGTATCAATCAAAGAAGTTATGGTCAGATTTGCTTTGATTAGGTAAAAGGGATAGCTTGCTTTTTGCATAATTTGAGAAATGAAGTGGCCTAAATTCATGGGCTAATGTTTCCTAGACATGACAAGTCCTTGGAGGCTGCACTTGGTTGTGGTAGCAAACAAGGCTAGCCACTTAGATCAACTATGTGTTTTAGGCAAAAAAAGTGTAGAGTAAAAAAGTAGGGCCACAATCAGTCAGAGCATAAAAGTTCTTTTGGGGGGGGAAACTTCGGGTACAAAACCTCCTCCATAAGCCTAAAGTGCTACTAGCACACATGGGCTGGGCTCATGCAACAAGTCCAAAAGAAACCAACCTATACCCTCCAAACCACACTTCCTTAGTTTCCCAATATGTCGCATAGGCTTGGGCCACGCTTAAAAGAATAAAATAAAATATAATACATGAATTGAACTCACAAGGAAGTCGGGCTTGGTTGAATCGGGTTTGTAAAACATGTGTCGTAAATATGGGTATCAACAGCTTCCAAAGCACAAAAGGGTTGACATATGGAACTAACCTAAAGTGTAAAATTGCATACACTACATGCATTTCTAATTATAATTACAAAAGAAACTACCCTCAAACTGTAATCTCAATTCAAAGTTATTAAAAATGAGAAACAACTTCCTCTAATTTTTGTAAGAAAATACATGTCATTTAATATCAGAAAAGGGTGTACTCAAAGGCAAGTGCAAATCAGTAGGACTGCATACAAGCCACCCCTTCCTATGTGAGATCAACATATAGAATTGACCAATTTAACCCATAATTTATTAAATTTGTGCCCATAGATGTCCATCAGAAAATAATTCATGAGAGAGATATTGCATTGGTTTCTAAATGATCTATGGGAAGAATATTGTTGGTATTGGTTTCTATATATTCTTTTGGAAGTTGGCACAAAAATGATAAGGTAAGAATAATGAAAAGGCTAGAATTTGCTTACCTTTGCTTCGTTTTGCAGCAAATTACTCCATCTTTGGTACATTTAATCAAACTGCTTCTCTTACCTATCACGGCTCAACTATTCCTACTCGTTCCACCTCTCTTTGGCCCAAAAACTCTATCCACCCGTCTCGCAATTCCCCATATTCTTTTCTTTCTAGTGATTAAAGAAAAGAACATGCGCATTGTTGCTGAATGTTTGAACAAAAACTGCACAACCAACATTTAAGAACCAAATGCTAAGGCTTTAGATAATCTCCAGCGGTCAATGCATACCCAAAATCTTAGCTATAATAGAGAATGTAAGCCAAAAAACCAGCTCCAGCGGATTATGCATACCCAATTTTTTTTTTGGCTTATGAACAGTAGCTCATCAAATATGATGGGCTACTGTTCATCAGCTATTGAATTTGTTGGATTAAAATATTACCAATAGTTCTATTATATTAATTCTTTCTCTCTCCTCCTCCGGATTTTTTTTTTCTCTCCTTCTCTCCGTTGCTTTTTTTTTTTTTTTTCTCTCATTCTCTCATTCTCTTCGTTGCTGTTGCCGTTGCTTCTTTTTTTTTTTTTTTTTTTTTACTCTCTCTCTCTCTCTCTCTCTCTCTCTCTCTCTCTCTCTCTCTCTCTCTCTCTCTCTCTCTCTCTCTGATGTGAAGCAAAGTGATGCTGGAGTGTTCTTGATGAAAGGAGAAAAAGAAAATAAAAGAGGGGCTTGGACAGGTGTGCGGTGGAGAAAAACAAGAAAAAAAGAAAAAAAAAAAAAGAAATGAAACGTGGATGATGAAAATGAAAGGAAAGGTAGAAAAATAATATAAAAAATAAAAAATCCTAATTAAGAAATTCTACTACAATATTTTCACAGTAAATTTTAAGTAACAAATTGTTATTAGTTAATATTGATGAGAACAAAAAATAATTTCAGTGATGAGTTTAAATTAGAACTAGTAACAAATTTTCACATGAATTTTATTGTGAAAGTATTGCGAAAAATGTTGTAAATATAACACTTTTCATTAAAAAATATAATTGTTGGGAATAAATATAGGAAGAATAAATGATGATAAAGAATGAATAAAGAATGAATGAAGAAATAATATTTAAATGAGATAGAGAACGTGATAGAGAATCTGTTGGAAGTGTATTTGAAAAAGTGGGTAGGCAAAAGCTAAATGTCACTGTTTATTAGCCAAACAGTACAAAAATTTGGCTATTCTACTGGAGATGCTCTTAGGAGGTAGAGGTAGAGGTAGAGGTAGAGGTAGAGATATAAACAAAACACCAAAACATAGAGAATGAAAATATCCTAAACTAAGATTTTGCTGCTTTGAGCATTAATAACCCATCATAAAAAAAACTCATAGATAAATTTGTAAGAAAAAGGGAGTATTCTAAAATTCTGTTTAAAATTAAGGCGGTAATTTCAAACTTTAATACAGAAAGCTTATGTATAACAGGGAACACACCCAAAAAAAAAAAAAAAACCTGAAAAGCATACAATAGAAGTTATGAAGCACTAGAAAAAATGGAACATTTTCAGCACAAGAACAAAAGTTTTATTATTGTGTTTACCAAAGAAAGAACGAAGAAGTTTTCTTTTTGTCAGGACAAAATATATATAAGAAGCTAAGCACAATAAAAAGATGAGAATATTTTACCTTTGATTTATTGGGAGAAGAGGTAGAGACTGCAGCAGTAGAAGGGGGCAAAATCCAAAAGATTCAACCATTGGAAAATAAAAAGTTCCTACAGTCAGGTTTGAGCATTAGCAGCCTGATTTATAAAAATTAAAACAAAAAAGACCAAAAAACATAAGGAAGTTCAAGGATTTTCTGAAATTTGAGAATATATCCAGAAATCTAATTGGATTTTTTTTATTCCTTTATTTTTTTTTTTAATAATTTGATAGTTGGGGGTGGAGGATTTATGAATTCTCAACCTCTTTGTTGGAAACACCGACAAAACACTTAGCTATTCTTTTTTAAATTATGAGATAAGAAATGCGACGATGAAGATTGTTTTATTCCTTTTTCCTTTTAATTCTACCATTAAATTTGTGCATGTCTAGACATGCTAGACTAAATTATAGTCAGTCTCATCATTTGGTATAGCTTTTTATAAATGTAATTATTCGAAAAAATTATACTTAAAAAGAAAAAAAGTAAAGTTTAAAAGAAATTGTTCTTTGAAAAAGTAAGGATAAGAAAGCTTTATCAAATTAGCAAATGCTTTTGACTTTAATTAATTCTCCTAAAACATTTGGGAAAAAATGACAATATCCTCAAGTCCAATCTACCTTTGAATTTGTGCATGTATGAAAAAAATTGTACTCGGTAAATCATTCTCTCATTCTTCTTTGACTCTAAAAGTTTCTTCACAACAAGTCACCAACATGTAGATATCTATCCACAAAAAAAAGGAGAGAATTTGATAGACACGTTGGAAACTTTTATAAATGAATGAATTTAAATTATCCTTTTTCTTCTAGCATTTTGAAGAAATCATGTGTCTAATTAAAATTCAATTCTATAGAAAAATAAATAAATAAATTTTGTATTAAGAAAAACAAAAGAAGATGATTACCATTGAGTTCTTCATCCACAATTGCAATTTTTGAATAAGGTTCAAATTTTGGGGGTTAAAAGATAGATGCATACCTTAAGAAGTTTTGTGTTGCTCTATTATCCACATACACGTATCGGACATGAGCAATGTTGGGCCAATCTTCACCTGTTTGCCTCTGGCATCTTTGTTGTAAGAAGCGTGACCGGCGCGTGGGGGCGCGTGACCGGCGCGTGTGAGCGCGTGAAGCGCGTGGAGGCGCGTGGGAGCGCGTGAAGGCGCGTGTGAGCGCGTGAGGCTTCGCGGAGGCGCGTGGTGGCGCGTGTAGCACGTCTTCGTCAGCCAGAAACTTATGGTGGCGCGTGAGGGCGCGTGGAGGCTCCTTTGGGACAGTTTCTGGCTGGGTTTTGCTCGGGGAAGTCTGATCCATCACGTCGTATCTGTGATTTGACGATTTGATTGATAAATAGACTAGATCCGAGAGGTAGTGGTTGGATGTGACGGCGGTAACTCGCTTCTGGCGGTGGCTACCGGTGAAGGCGAGGGCAGCGGAAGAACGCCGGAAAATACCACTAGGTCAGAGCAATGGCTCTGATACCATGTTAACAATATAAAGAGAGAGAATGACTGAATAGTCAGTATAATATTATATGTGTAACAATGTACAAAAGAGAGCCTTTATATAGGCTAGGTATGTGTGCAGTACAAGTAATAGAAGTATAGTACAAGTAATATACTAGGCTAAGCCCAATGGGCTAATCTATACACTAACACTGAGTATGCTTGATTTTCTGTATATCACTCCTGCTGGTTTTCTGCTTTTTGGGTATTGAGGGACGGAAGCCCCTAATTTTCAATGGATCCATAGTCACTTCATTGGCAATAATTTACGAAGCCAATTCATTATGTCCTTTCTCGATCTCCCTAGACTACACACTTGTGGCAGATCTGCTTGTATTGATTCTTTCTTTCTAGTTATTCCTTTGTATACACTACATGTATTAAGATAGCGCATTTCTAATGAAATTTATTACTTGTTAACCAAAAGTTCTGCTGGTATTGCTTCTATCATCTACTTATTTGGGTACTTCTTTTGGTTCCTTTTAATTGTTCTTCTGTAATTTTGTTGTTCTTTTTACAAATTTGGTTATAGAAAATTTGCAGATGTTGTTGAAAAAGAAGAAGAAAAAAAACCAATGTTTGCTTGTATATTTGATTCAGGAAACATTTACAATTAGTTGATCTGATTGCTTGCTGCTTGCACATTTTGAGGCTATTTTTTATGTAGTACTTAATTTTGAAACTAGCATAAAAACTTAGAGGCTTCAATTTTCTTGAAATTAAATTAGGTTAATATGCTGTGTTCATCGTGTTTAATCTATGTTGCTGGGGATTTGTTTCTTAACCTTTGGTTAACAGAGCAAAACAACCCACAAAAAAAAGTAGCAATTTTCTCCAGAGCTGGGGAATGTATTGTACTTGTCCTATCGTACTTCATTTCTATTGAATTAAGTTTTCTTGTATATTGTGCAGTCTTCTGTAGTACAGTCGGGAGCAAATAATGCAGTATGGGCAATCGATTGATGACGGTGAAACTACGAGGTTCATATTCCTCATCTTCTTGGTCTGTACAAGTTTCTTCTTACTAAAAGTTAATCATAGGAAAGCATATGACAGTCTATGACGGGGCTTCATATTCTCACTGCAATTGCATTTCCAAAGCCATTTCAAAGATTGATTGCAAGATAAATAACGTCCCCAATATAATGGTTCTTTGAACAGTCTATAGTAAAAGTATTTTAATCATTCCAGGTGTCGAATGAAATTAGCCCATTTATGCTTTGTTAATGACTTAATAGGGTTCATAGGTAATAATTTTAAATATTTTCATGTGATATAGAACATTATGGATAAGTTTCACCAATGGTCTAGGCTTCAAGTTAATACAGCCAAGTGCAAGATTTTTTACATTCAGAACAATCTGACTGCATTTTGTGATACATCGTGCTCCCAATAAGATATTTAGGAGTACCTTGGGCAATTAGAAGAGTAATTGCTGAATGCTGAACTCTCAATAGGGCTAACAATGGAACTAATCAGTTCTATGTAACTTCCAACAATCTCTAGTCAAAAAGGATAAAAACTAAACCAATTTCAATAATAAAAACTGTAATTCTTCAGAAAAGGATAGCTACTGAATAATCTCCTTCCACCTTCTCAATAATAAATCCTTTGACCTTTGTATTCATTTTCCAAATCTTTTTCAGTTCCATGGAAGCTCGGCTTTGTCTGGATCTTTGTAGAAGAAGAAGAAGCCGTTCACCGACCACTACATTTATGGATCATGCCAAATCGTTAACCTGGTGGCTGGTCACTCCTTGATCAGTGATTTGTTGGCCGCTAGATTGATCAAAAATATGCTTTTTGATCACAATTCACTGGCCACTACAGGTGACAATCCAAACAGGCGATGATATGGAGTAATGTCGCCAAGCATAGAGGAATTCCGTTATGATAAAGACCATGATGGAAAGGGCCCCTTCCGTTTTCAAAAATCTGCTTAATGGGCCCTTTTTATGATATATGATAGCTAAATTCCATACTGATGTAGATCTCCCTCTCTGCTTAGCGTTGAATATTCTCCATTTAATAGCCATTCAACAAAGAACTGCAAAGCCATATAATGTCAAATACTCATGTAAGGCTTTAGTCACCTACTTGTATACATCCATGAACCTCCAGACTGCACAAAAAGCGAAAGCTATGAAATAATAAAAAATAAAAAATAATAAAAAATAATAAAAAAATACAGAACCTATCACATATCTGTGTCATAAAAAAAAAAAATCAAAATTTCATAAAGCATGCTGTCTCTTCCACGAGTAATAATACATGCAACATGTTGCAAGCAAACTTCCAGAAAGTAAAAACTGTTTTTTTTTTTTTTTTTTTTTTTTTATAAGACCAAATCGAATTTTTGCTTTGCTGGCTTGTATCTTATCTTGGGTTTTCAAGCCAGTTTGGAAGCTCACCTNGTTTTTTTTTTTTTTTTTTTTTTTTTTGGGCGTGTGGCTAAAATGAGAAGTCAAAAGAGTAGGTGCTTCAATAATATATGAGGGAGAGATAGAAGGAATTAAGAGCATGTGCAACCAATAGAGTGAAATACTTTGGACCTAGTTAGAATATTTGGGGCACCAGCAGGCTCTTCGTCCTAGTCCACTTCCTCTAGTCATGTCTCCAATGGCTTGAGAAAGGAAAATTACAGAGTATTCATCTCAGGTTTAATATCATTTTGGGCTTACAAATACGAAATATCCACATCATTTGACTGAAATTATTGTATTAAGTCAAATTAAATAGTTTGGTCTACCTAATTCATTTTTTTTTTTAAATATTTTTGGTGTTCCTACTCTTTCTCACCAATCAAATGAAGCGTATATTCAGAGCTAAAATTTTGGCTCAAACTCTAATTCAAAATGGAACTTTTGATGCACACTAAGTTATAGAAAATAAAAATTGGGAAATTTTTAGTATTATGAAACTGTAAATCTATATATTACTAAAGCTGAAGCGTAGCATTTAATGTTGCTACGCTCCCGTTGAGCCACATCAGCAGCCATGTCATCATGTTTTTTCTTTTCAATTTTCATATAATTTTTTAACATTTAAAGTGAATTAATAACTCATTATATTAAAATCAAAATATCATATTAATCTTTTTTTAATTATTCTTATTTATTATTATATTTCACTTATTTTTCAACTTTCTCATTCCTTTTAACTTTTTCATTCCCCACTACTCTCTAACTTAATATCACTATTCCCTACCTTCCATTTATCTTCTTTTATTTTTGACTCTTCTTATTCTTAACCTCTTACTATAAATTTGTTGTTCTCTCAATCATTTCATGCATAATTTTCTATTTTTCCACACACAAAAAGTTCTCTCTCTCTCTCTCTCTCTCTCTCTCAGTTTTTGGTGTATTTTTTAATTTTGAACTTTTGTATTCTTTACAATTCTATTTTGAATTGATATGATTTAGTTTTGTGTTTTCTGCTGTTATCTTTTGATTGTAAAATATTATCTTACTGTAATACAAAAATAGTATATAATCATCATTTCAAGGAAGACATGCATTTTCGATTATTGGTTCAAAAAACATGATATGTTAAATCATGCATCTTTTCACTGGAAACCCTTACTTCTTCATTAACATGATCATTTCTCTGGCTTCCAATAGAATTACCAATCATTCAACCACCCAAACTTTCTTTTCCATGGAATGCATTCTGCTTATTATTTATTATTGAATATATCAGTTCATCGTTTTGCATATCCACATCTTCTCTTTTTTGGCTTAAATTCATGGAATTAAATGGGCTTCCACAAAATCAGACAGTTTGAGTACAAGCCATTGGAAGCTCATAAAGGAATCCAAATTTATGAGGTAATTTCACAAATAAGCGACAATTTTCTTCTTATTGTCAATTTATTGTCAAAAATTCTTCACTTGGTTATATCCGCTTATTATGTTAATTTTCTTGGTATAATTGCTTTAATTCTATCATTAGGATTAATTACAGTAATCTCAATTTCATAACCAATTCTTTTGAAAGCTTTTTTTTGGTATAATTTTTTAATTCAACTTATCTTTCCATCAAAACTATCAAATTCTTGCAAAATGCCAAACGACCATCTTGAAAGCTTTGTGCTTTACTAGCGTTGGGCACAACTTTAATCTTGCCAATATTTGCAAGAAGCTCAGTGAATACGAATGAAAATATTGATCTGCATCATTAATAATAAATTTATGAGAACAAACATAAATTAAAAGGAAGGAAAACACTAAAACTGTCGGTTGCAATCAATTCCTAATAAATTAAATCATGAGCAACAAATTATTATCCAAATTGAAAGTTTAAAACTTCTTCACTTGGAAACCACTGCTTATTATGTATTATTGAATACACCATTTCATCTCTGGCTTCCAATAAAATGCAATCACAGATATTCCTAACATGGTATTACACGACAATTCTTTTGTCGATATTGCCATGTGATTTTCTTGGTATAATTTTTTAATTCATAGATTATAGTGAATCCATCCATATCACGAAAGCTTCTTGCAAATATCTCACATAAAGACCATCCTTGAATCTTTTGCTTTACTAGCGTGGGCACAACAAAATATAAAATTGATCCCTTACTCTTGTACTCAAACCAGTTTGGAAGCTCACCCAAAGGAAGGAAAACACTAAAACTGTCGGTTGCAATCAATTCCTAATAAATTAAATCATGAGCAACAAATTATTATCCAAATTGAAAGTTTAAAACCCACAATCAAATTAGGAGAGAGAGATAGTGGAGATAGAGAGTCATTATCTCTTTCATTTTATTTTATTTAACATTTAAATTCAGCAACATGCTTCATAATCCATATCATTAAATTATTTATATTTTGTCTCTTTTAAAAAAAAAATTAAACATATAATATTTTACTTGAATTCAAATAAATAAAAATTGTTCATATAAAGTCTTCCCATGAAATCTTACAATGGAAAAATGAAAATGCAAAACAAATACCAATTTAGAAACGCCAAATTAAAAAAAATAATAATAATAGAATATCGAACCAAACATAACTGAAAAAACTAATAGTGATGGCTATACTAATTTAATGGCAACAAAATGGAATGAAAAAAATAAATAAATAAACATTACAATGCATATTTAGTACATTAGAATTATTATCAAATTTGGGAAAACAGTAGGATGCCAACGAATAAACAAAAAGAGAGAGATTTATAGGTAATAAAGTGTAGAGAGAGAAAGAAAAATAAAAGAAATTAAACGTCAATTTGTAACTGTTATTTAGAAAATAAAGAGGCCGACGAGTACATGATGGGAGGAGTTAAAAAAAAAATAGAGATGACCTTACGGTGGACATTAAAAACTTTATAGTGTAATAAAATCAATTGTAGCATTTATTTTATGTTATTATCCTTTTTCTTTCCAAATTTTCCTATAATTTTTTTAATGTTTAAAGTGAATTAAAAAATATATTATATTACAATCAAAATATCATATTTTTCTTTTTTTAAACTATTCTTCTTATTATTAAATTCTCAACTTATTTTTACACTTTCTCATCCCTTTTACTTTTTCATCTCTCCACTACTCTCTACCTTAATATCATTATCCATCTTGCCATTTATCTACATTTATTTTGCCTTTTTTTAATTCCCTCTCCCATTCTATGCATAATTCATTTTATTTGTGTTTCAAGTTGTTATCTTTTTTGGTATTCTTCAGAATAATTTGGTGTTTATTGATATACATTTCATTTTTACTATTTTTTCTTTTCATCTTATTTTATTCAAAATTTAAATTCAGCCATATCCTTCATATTATTAAATTATTTATATTTTCGATCATTTTTTTATTTTAAAAAATTAAACATAAAATATTTTACTTAAATTCAAATAAATAAAAATTGTTCTCATAAAGTCTTCCCATGAAATGCTACAATGCATCAATAGAAGAATGGAATACAAAACACATGCTATTTTAGAAACACTAAATTTATAATAATAATAATAATAACAACAACAACAACAATAGAATATCATACCAAACATATCATAAACAAACTAATAGTTATGGATACACTAAGTTAATGGCAGTAAATTGGAATGAAAAAAATAAAATAAAAATAAACGCTACAATGCATATTTAGTACATTAGAATTATCATTAAGAAATCAAACGTCAGTTAGTAACCGTTACTTGGAAAACAAAGAGTTTGATAGAAGGAGTAAAAAATTAATTAAAGATGATCATATGAATGTCAATAAAATCAATTGTTACATTCACTTAATTAAATCATTTAATTAAATACAATCATACAAAATTTAAATTTAAAACTAATCAAACTCTAATATGGAAAACCATATTTCTTATCAAAACTAAAAAGAAGATATTCATCAATAATAATAGAATTATATAAAAAATGAAGATGGAAATTTTCAAAATCCCATTTTTGACATTTCATTTAACATTATTTAGGCAACATTAAGACAAGATATAAGAATTTTAGTTTTTAACTTCCATAGAATCAAATGTTTCCCACATTATTTCAGCCTTATGGAAAATAGGGTTTACATGTAGCATGCAAAATGTGTATAATTGACTTAGAGATGTACAAATTAGTCAACCAACTATGGTAGAATTAAGATTTCAAAAGTTAAATAAAACAATTCTACAATAATAAAAATTATTTTGTGATGAACATGATTATGAAATGCATTTCTCTTCATTAAGTTAGTTCAAATTACAAAATAATGATAACAATGAGACCTCTTTTAAAAAAATAATCACGCGCAACGCGCGGGTCCGCGACTAGTTTTTCTAAAAACAAAAACCAAAACATCTTTAAGATTTTATAAAGGACATATAAAAAAGAAATGTGTAAAGCACAAAAACAAAAACAAAAACAAAAATATGATGATGATTGATATCTGATAGCTCAGGCCAAGTGTAAACTTCTATCCTATCCTTGTAAAAGTAAGGTGGATGGTGAAATCAAGGGTTCAAAAACCACTTGGTAAATGAGTAAAAAAAAATATATATATATATATAAATATTTATATATATATAAATATAGAAAATACTTGGTAGCTAGCAAAAAAATGCAGCCTATTTAGTTCATACATATAGATGCATAAGTTATTTGTTCTACAAAAGGACATTATTCTCCCTCTCATCATAGTCATTTTTTTCCCTCCTCTAGAAATATAAGATCTAAGGTATCTTAGGGCAATTAAAACCAGAGATTCTCCGTCTCCTTGAGAGTGTGAGGTGGCTACATTCCTTGCCGGCAACGATATCATACTAAGGCATCTGAGATTTCAAGCATTCGACTTATGCGAGGTAGCTGATTACTCCAGCAAAGCTAACAAACTAGAACAATACCTAATGTGAAGATATTACCAAAGTAGTAGCATGTTGAAGTCACTCTTGGAGAGACACCAGCTTTGGAACAATATGAAAGTCATGAACATGAGTTATTTGCAAGGGAGCCTAAGTGTAGATAATGTGTTTAGAGAATCAATCCCTCTTAGAATTGGGAGATTCTAGGACAGGTTTGACCATTGTTTAATCATTAGAGTAGATTGAGTATTGTGATTTGTAGCTTACTTCATATTCTTGGTTAATTAGGTTGGCTTTAACTGCTTTATGGCTATGTTTCAATATCTAGTTGCTTGCTGACTCTTGTTTTTTTTAAAATATAATTTACTCATTTACTCATAAAGAGGAAGTTTTATGAAGCATATGTCAGAAATTGAACATTTTAGCACAAATAACAAGAAAAAAGTATTATCGTGTGTACCAAAGAGACAATATTTCTTTGGATTTTGTTAATGTGTGCCCTTAAAGCACACATTATTTTTCATTTTTGAAAAAGTTTTTCTTGGAAATTGAAAAAATATTGACAACTTTTTCAATTTTTAAGAAAGTATTTTCAAAGATAGATAGTTTAATGTATGCCCTTAGGACACATATTAACCGAATCCTATTTCTTTTTAGTAGGACAGCAACACTAAGGTTTGGAAAGATAACAAGAATCTTTTTCCCTTCCAACTATTTGGAGATGAGCAGCAGTAGAAGGTGTGGCTAGATCCAAAGGATTCATTCACTGGAAATAAACGTTCCTAAGCTAAGGTCCTTTGAGCATTAGCAATTTGACTCATAAAAGTGTGTATATATATATATATATATTATAAATTAAAATGGTAAGAAACTTGATGGATTCCTAATACTTTTTCTGAAATTTTAGAACACATTTGATATCCGACTGGATTTTTTTTTTTTTAAATTAAGATATAAGAAATGCAATTAAGATGGAGTCAATGGACTCAATCTCATTTTAAGATTTTGACTTAAGTGAATTCTCCAAACACATTTAAGAAAAGAAGAAACCATTTAGCCTAATTATCTCATTGGATAAACTATGTAAGCAATTACTTATTTACTAATTACTCAAATGACATTGAGCATATCAATTTTAAGTAAATACCATGCATCCACAGCTTACATATAAAGAAAAAAAATTTACTGAACAGTATACCTTAATAATAAGCTATGTCCTGCAGTGTTAGTTGTCACTTGTCATGGTAAATACTCCCCTTAAGTGTTAAAAAGATTTTCTCCATTTCTGCAAGCATCAGCAAAAGGAAACCAAATTCAACACCTTCTCGACTTTTTTTGTTAGGTACAAAGAGAATAGAAACATAACAGAAAGAGATCTTCCAAAAAGAAAAGATGATTACCACCAAGTTGACGGCTTGTCACATAATTGCAAGGCTTGCTAGTCATGAACAAGTCTCAAATTTTAAGCTAGGTTAATTCGTTCTACCTAAGGAGTCAAAAGGCTAATAAGTTCACCAAAATATCAGAACCTCAAAAAACAGAATGAAGAAGAACAAACAAGAAACAAGATTATTGCCAAGTGTTGGGATTGGTGCCCTTATATCCTATTATATGATGTTATATATGATATTATGTATAACTTAATATTATGATTGATAAAGTTGTTTTTATTATTATCTAAAAATAATGGTAATATAAATATTTTGACATTATCATATAGTCCATGAGATGCATAGTATATGATTTATGTGAAAAGTTACAGAATATATAAATCACAGGTTCTTTGTAAACTCTAAATTTTAGTTCGTAGTCAGTGATAAAATTGGGCGTTTCATCTGCGAATACTATAACATATCAACTAAAATGATTTGTCTTGATCATGAAAGTGGAGACTTCTAGTTGATGTGTTGATATGTTTTAAGAGTTAAGACATATTGAACTGAAACGCTGTGAGATTTATCAATCTCATAACGACTGTCAATTGAATAATAAATCTTACGACTTCTAGTTGATTGCAAGTTGTTGATAACTCGGTTTCAGCAAATCTGGTTCCAGCATTGTTTTAGGCAAGCTAAACGGTGTGTGGACAATCTTGCTAGAATGAGCGTTAGTCAGGAACTAGACTTTATTTTATATGATAATCCGCTAGTGGACGGTTTTTTTTTTTTTCTTTTGAAAATGATTTTAATGGCATGTACTCTAACAAGCTATGTCCTGAACCGTTTGTTACTCCTTAGTTTCTTTTGAATGAATCGTCTTTACCAAAAAAAAAAAAGCCTATTTCCAGTTTAAAAAAAAAAAAAAAAAAAACACGGTTTCTCGGCAACCAAACAGTAAAGATTCAGTGAAGAGAGAAACATACAAAAAGGTTGAGGAAAAAAAAAACTGTTTGATCATATGAAATAATTAAGGACGCACCAATAGTTCCTAAGAGAAAGTTTTGGTATAGCTATTGACAAGAATGTCTTGAAAACCCATTGAAGCATTTCAACATACAGGTTGTAGGGAATAGTAAAAACCCACATTAAGCAAAGAAAATCACTAACCTCGATAGAGAGAGAAGATTGAAAAGGCTGAAGACAACGCAGATCGGCGCTGGAAGTGAGGTTGCCGGCGAGAGAGAACGTTCAGTGAGATTAAAGAGTGTGCGTCAAACTGGGGCCAGAGAGGTTGGGCTGTGTGAGTGAGCGAGAGAGAGAGAGGCTGAGGTGAGGCTGAGTGAGCTACGCGACTGAGAGAGGGTGAGTGAGAGAAGACGAGAGAGGGTCAATGAGAGTGGAGAGTGGAGAGTGACTGTGAGAGAGGCGTTTAATTTGAAAATGCCCTATTAAAACTCGACTTTCAGAGAGTCGAGGTCCATGTGGACCAGCCAGGTGGCGTTAATTTTCACGTGGACGACCACGTCAACGCCAGATGGCGTCTATGTGGACCTCGAGTTTCAGAAACTCGAGTTTTATGTGGATGCCACGTGGAATTACGCCACGTCAAACAACAGAAACCGAGCCTCAAAAGGTCGAGGTCTGAGCGCAAAATTCGAGTCTCTAAGACTCGAGGTGTTACTAATTTATATTGTTTGTAAACCGGGCCAACTAACTATATAGTTGGCTTATTGTGGGTAATTACCCATTTCGTCCCTAATCTTTAGTACGTATTGCTCTATTTGTCCTATACTATTGGCCTTATTTGAAAAATCCAACTTTTTAGAAGATTGTTATTTAATACATTATCTTTCAAATGGAAGTGTACAAATTTTAAGTCATCATTTTCTTAAGTTTGGTATCATTAAATAATATAGGTTAAAAAAGAAAATAGTGTAACAACAAAAATTTTAGGCTAAAATACAAATAACGTTTTTTAAATTGTTCAGGTGATATTTTCATCTTTCATTTTTATAATTCAGTCCATAAAATTTACATGTTTTGTCACCATTAATCCTACCGTCCAAAAAGTGCCTATTTCTTTTGTTGGTAGCATGGGTGTTGCTGGCTGCGGTGGGGTAGCAAGGAACGAGCATGGTGACTGGCTGGCAGGTTTCTTAAGCTGCATTACACTGACAAACAACTATGTGGCAGAACTATGGGGATTGAGGGATGGATTAATGATGTGTTCGAACTTCAACATCCAATCTCTTATAGTTGAATTATATGCTAAAGCTATTATTGATGTGCTTGGAAATCCTTAACATGTAAATAATGTTATCTCCCCTAATTTGGATGATTGCAGGTTGTTGATGACTTGGTTCCAACAGATCTGGTTCCAGCACTGTTTTTGGCAAGCTAAACAGTGTGCGAACAATCTTGCTAGAATGAGCGTTAGTCAAGAACTAGACTTTATTTTATATGATAGTCTGCTAGTGGACCGTTTTTTTTTTTTCTTTTGAAAATGATTTTAACGGCATGTACTCTAATAGGCTATGTCCTGAACCGTTTATTGCTTAGTTTCTTTTGAATGAATCGTCTTTACCAAAAAAAAAAAAAAAGCCTATTGCCAGTAAAAAAAAAAAAAAAAAAAAAACTTTTTCTTAATGCTAATATACTATTAAATTCCCTTTAAAAATTTCATAAAAATCCTTAAAAAAAAAAAAAAAAAAAAAGTTGAAACAAGGATCGATACAATGAAGTATCACTTTCAAACGTATAATAGTCCCATTTACAGCAAAGGCGTTCATACATATGTAAACCTTAAGTCATACATGATACAACACATTGTATAAATCTGAATTTTATTATGAAAAAAAAAAAAAGATTTTCTTACTGGAATATTCCTTCACCATATAAAAATAATAATACAAAGAAGAACCCGGGTAGCAAAGAAGAACCTAATAAACTGGTTTCACACGAAAATGCAACACAAAGCTGGCCACCCAAATCATAAAATTTGAAAAAGTAATGAAATATTTGATAGTCAAACTGACAGCAACATTAAACAAGTTGAGAATTGCAAATTCAGCATTCCTAATGAAATGAATGGATCTGTTCAGTTGTTCTCATTCTCTGGCACAACTGTTGAAGAAGAAATGAAATATTTGACAGTCAAACTGACAGCAACATTTAAACAAGTTGAGAATTGCAAATTCAGCATTCCTAATGAAATGAATGAATTTGTTCAATTGTTCTTATTCTCTGGCGCAACTGTTGAAGATGACTAAACTTTTCCAAAGGAGAACAATGACCAATCCACAGTATCATGTGTGATCTTAACCATCTTCCTTGTAATAGGTCAAATTCTAGACTTAATACAAAATTTGCTCTCTGAATTAATGTTGAATAATCCCCTTTTGATGACCCTCCAAGGGTTATCTTCACAACCATATAATGGCCGATATCCCTGACAAAGAATAAGGGAGTTAGAGAAACATTTTTTTTTTTTTGATAAGTTAGAGAAACATTTTGTTTTCTTCAAATAGCTAGAGATATGATCATGCATACAAACAACTTTCACCCCACGATGAAAGCAAACAAGGGAGTTTTTCCATAATAAACTGGTTTAAGAAAAGAGTCTAAAATTTGAATATTAGATATTTAAAAATATAAAGGAACTGTCAATTTTACAAAAAAGAAACATGTAGGCTCACCTCTCATGGAAAAGGAGCTATGAGATAAGTTGTGTGCTAAATGGAAGTATGGAACTGCCATCTACAGAGGAAACAGTGGTTAAAATATCATATTAGATACTATACTGATCAATAACAGCATACTTGTATCATTTACTCAAAATATTATAGCTACCTCTATTTTGCACTCTAATAATAACCCAAAATAATAGCTGTCCAACATTGAAGCAATTAGTTTGCAAAATGAGAACAGAGGCTCCAAGTATCTTACCTACAAAATATAATGCAACAGTCTTCAACAAGAAAAAAAAGAAGAATAAACCAACAAAAAAATCTTGAAGTAATAAATGACTAAGCTTACCAAAATAAGTTGGACCAAAAAAAATCTAAGAGAACTCCAGCAAACATATGGGCAAAGGATGAGTGTAACATTGGGAGCTGAAACTAAAACTCACAAGAGGTAAAAGGAGTGAACTATCGACAAGATTTGGAAGGCATACATTCACACTTGAAGTGGAAAGAATTAGTTGGATTTAACTTCAATTGTTGTGAGAAATATGTAAAGTTGCATACCAGCTTTTATTTGAACTCAAATTTGCCTTTTCTGAAGGCTTCTCAAAACTTGCTTCTAGAGAGAATACAATAGGACAAAGCTTCAATCACCAATTCTTCCTTGATTAATAACTTCACCAAGCAGCAATATTTGTGTAAGGAAGATTCCAAGATTATAACTTACAACAACAAAATGTAACAGGAGAATTCAGGTGAAAGACAACGTACTCCTCAAAGTGGAATTCAACCAAAATTCTCCCTTTTCTTTACTCTCTATAGTTCACACTTTGCACTTACTTCGAAGAAATTGTTGCAGTGACCTTCATCCCAACTGCAAAAGAGAATATTATTAGGAAAATGAAACTATAACATGAAACAGACACTCCTATCATTAGCACAACTCCAATTAATTGTGTTCTTAGTGGAAAATCGTTTTTTTCTAATACGCTTGATGATACTTTTTTGCCCCTTTTTGTTCTTTCTTTGTGTCATTTCCCTTTCAGCTTGAAATCTTCCTAGACTAGACGAACAGGATTCTAGTGCATGTGAATACAAGTTTTTGAGTTCAAGTTTTCAGCATTAATAAACCATCATAAAATAATAAGTAAAGAAGTAAGAAAAAAGAGGATATTCTACCATTCTATTTGAAATTTTGGAGAAAAATTTAAACATACATACATAACAGGGAACACACCCAAAAAAAAAAAAAATCTGAAAGCAGACCTGGAATAACAAGCTAATTCCTACAAGGTAGTTGGATGCTCAGTTTTCATTCATACAATAATGGAAGGTATGAAGTATCTGCAAAAATAAAACATTTTCAGCACAAGAACAACAAAAACAATTATTGAATTTACCAAAGAAAGAACTTCTCTTTCTGGGAGGACAACAATAAGAAGCTAAGGCACAATAAAAATAATAAGAATATTTTACCTTGATATATTTGGAGATGAGGTAGAGGCTGTAGCAGTAGCAGGTGCCACAAGATCCAAAAGATTCAACCACTAGGGAAAAAAGTTTTTAAAGTGACTTGGCGTATAAAAGTAGGAAACTAAAAATAAAAAAAAAGTAACAAAGTTGACAGATTACCAAGGTTTTATCTGGAATTTTAGAACATGTCCAGAATATGATTGGAAATTTTATATTTTTTCAAATAAAGAAATAAGAAATGGAATGATGGAGAATTGTTTTGTTACATATACCATAGGATTTGTGTGCATGTATAGGCATGCTAGACTAAATAAACCTATTGGACTCGATCTCATTTTATGCTTTTGACAAAAACGAATTCTCCAAAAACATTTGGGAAAAGAAGGTATTATTCAGCCTTATTATCTCACCGCATAAACTACATAAGTCATTAGTTAGTTACTAATTACCCAAATGACAATGTGTAAATCAATATTTAGCAAATACAAGAACATGTCAAAAGCTTATAATATAAAGGAAAAAACTTGACCAAACCGAATACATTATAATAAGTTAATTCCTGCAGTCTTAGTTGGCAGGGTAGATACTCCCTTAAAGTGTTAAAAGATTTTCTCCATTTCTACAATTGTCAGAAATGTAACCAAGAACATCACCTCATGACATCAAAGAAGTTTTATGTACAACGATATAGATGTTATCCTTTCTTCTTTGTTTATGTGACGAGATCATATAAGTAGCAACAGTCCTTTGCACATACAAAAGGGAAACAAAACAGAAAGAAATTTCCCAAATAATATAAAGCAAACAAATGATAACCATTGAGTCCATGACTTGTTGCACAATTTCAGGGCCAGAAAGTTTTGAATAGGGTCCAAATTTTGCGCCAGGTTAGTTGTTGCCTTAATTTGTTCTGCATGAGATATCAATTGATTGAGAAGCTTCAAAATATCAAAACTGAAAATGCAAAGATGAAGAAGAAGAAACAAGAACAAGAAAATTGGTGTTTGGTTCTTCATAAAAAAACAACAAACACCTGAAGTAGTTAAAGACACCATCATATTCAACTCTTTCCCTCCTATACTCATGTTTGCTGCCTCATGTTCACATAGGACTCCACGGCCAAATTCAAAACCAAGGGCCACGGCTTTAGCAGAGAGAGAAAGTGCCAAATTACCAATCACTGGAAAAACCAAAAGTTCTAAAACTTGGGTGTTGTTTTGAGCATAACAACCTATTATATAAAAATGGGTAAAGTAACAGTATCCTCTAATCTTAATTGGGATTCAAGCAAAAAGGAAAACCTTCATTGGTAAATTTTAATCGAGTAACATATAAAATTCAATCCAATCTAAATTTGAATTTGTGCATGAATGAACAAATTAGACTCATTCAATCATCCTCTCATTCTTCTTTGACTTCAAAGTCAGTCTTACATCAACAATTCAACATGTGAAGAAGCAAACAAAAAATTTTCATTTAATCATCTCATTAAAATAAAATATGTTACTTCCTCAACAAAAAAAAAGAATTTAAGAAACGAAAGAATAGAAGAACAAATGACAGACTTTTAAATGAACAAAAGAGAGTCAACCAACGAAATACCTGTAAAATAAGCTAATTCCTGCAATGGTAGAGATAGATTAAGTCCTCTCTAAGTGTTAGCAAACTGACTTTGACTCTGATTCTGCTTTTTGCAATTATTAAGAAGCAACCATACACACATCATATTATGGTCTTATGTACAAAGATACAAATAATTAAAATTTTAACATACATACATATATATATGTATGTATGTATGTGTGTGTGTGTGTGTGTGCGCGTATGAAGGGAAGGATTACATTATCCTAATCTTTCTTGTTCAAATCTTTGTGAAGAAATCAAGTATCTAATTAACATTTTATAGATAGGAAAAAGAAAAAGATGGAAAAAGAAAGAGAGTTTTAAAATGGTTTAGTCCTGCATAAGAAAGAAGTTGAATAGTTTTAGAAGTAGTCCAAAATATCAAAACCCTCAAAAACCAGTGGTTGGTTTTTAGTTTGGGATGAAAAGATAGATAGATAGATGCATACCTAAGAAATTGTTTCTTCTTGGTTGATCAGACCATCCACATACACGTATGGGACATGAGCAATGATGGCCAATCTTCACCTGTTTGCCTGTCACATCTTTGCCGTAAGAGGGGACAATTATCAATTCCTAGTTCTTGTAAAGAGTTGAGATTGTGAATCCCTTGAGGAAGTAACGTTAGTTTGGGACATTCCCAAATGTTAAGGCTTAGTAGTGATGTGAGGATGGCTATCCAAGGGAGAGAACCCAGTCCATCGTACCTTTTTATATAGAGCTCTCGGAGATAAATGAGGTTCTACAGTCTCTCCTCTGGAAGTGATTTTAAATCATTAATCTGATATAATTCTAAATCCTCTAATTGAAAGAGAGGGAAGTAGGTTGATGTGGTTGCTCCCATTTTTATTGTTTGCTCCAATACCTTCCGGTTTGGGACATTTAATCAAATTGCCTCTCTTACCCATCACAGCTCAGCCATCCTTCCTCCTACCTCTCTTTGGCCTAAAAACTCCATACACTTTATCCATCCATTACACTGCTTGCCCTCTCTACTTTCCAGTGATTATAAAAAAGAACATGCATCATGTTGCCCATTGTTTGAACAGAGACTGCACAACCAAAAGTTAAGAAGCAAAGGCCATGCTTTAGGAGGAAGTGAAATAGACAATATACCAACTAAAGAGAAAATGAAAAGAAAAATGGTGTTATCCTCAAGTCTTAATTGGAATACAAGTGAGATGAAAAACCTTAATTAGTAATATTTAATTGTGTAACAGATAAAAATTCAATCCAATCTTCCTTCAAATTTGCGCATGTACGAAAAATTATACTCGATCAGTCATTCTTGTGCTCTTCTGACTTTAAAAAGTCAGTTTTCACACCAACATGTGAGGAATCAAATAAATATTACCCCCCCCCCCAAAGGAAGAGGATAGGTTATGGAGGAGGGTGATAGTTTCAAAATATGGGGAAGAATGGGGGGGATGGACCTCAAAATTAGGTAGGGGAGTTCATGGGTGTGGTTTGTGGAGAGGTATTCGCATGGGTTGGGAAGATTTTAGCAAAAATTGTCAGTTTGTTGTTGGGTTGGGGAATAGAGTGAGGTTTTGGCAGGATGGGTGGTATGGGGATCAACCTTTTCAATTGGCTTTCCCAAGGCTGTATGGTATTGCCATCGATAAGGAGGCATCTGTAGAAGCTTCTTTGTCAAGGCAGGGGGCGAAGGATAGAAGAATTTGGAATGTTCACTTTATTCGAGAATTTAATGATTGGGAGATGGATGAAGGGCTGCATTTTCTTCGCATATTGGGAGCTAAGATTCCTCCAATGGACGTGGGAGATCGGATGAGATGGAAGTTGAAGCCTAATGGAGATTTTGATATCCGATCATATTATAACAAATTAAGGGGTTCTCCCTCAATTATCTTTCCTTGGAAAGTTATATGGAAAGCAAAGGCCCCTAGGCGAGTTTCCTTTTTTGTTTGGTGCGTAGCTTGGAATAAGATCCTAACGGGTGATAATATGAGATTGAGGAAATTGGTTTTTGTGGATTGGTGTATTATGTGCCGTCATTGTGGAGAGACGGTAGACCACTTACTTCTTCATTGTGAGATGGCTTATCGGTTATGGAGTTTTGTCTTTATAACTTTTGGCCTATCTTGGGTTGTTCCTAGATCTATACCAAATTTGCTTTTTGGCTGGTGGAATTGGTTGGGGAAGTACTCGTCTCAGATTTGGAATTTAGTTCCGTTGTGCATCCTTTGGTGTATTTGGAAGGAACGGAATCGGCGGACTTTTGAGGATTTGGATAGTTCCAGTAATCAGATGCTTGCTTCTTTTAGTGGGACTCTTTTTGATTGGTCTCGGGCATGGGGACTCACGACTAGTGATTCTCTCCCTTCTTTCCTTAGCTCTCTTTCTCTTTGTAATTAATCTGTTCATTGGTTTTCTTTTTATGCTTTTTCTTTGTTTTCTCCTCCTTGTATTTTCTAGGTTTGCTCTATGATCTTCATGCATAGAGTAGCCTTTCGTATATATAACATTCTTACTTATCAAAAAAAAAAATTTTGCGCTAGGTTAGTTGTTGCCTTAATTTGTTCTGCATGAGATATCAATCGATTGAGAAGCTTCAAAATATCAAAACTGAAAATGCAAAGATGAAGAAGAAGAAACAAGAACAAGAAAATTGGTGTTCGGTTCTTCATAAATAAACAAATACCTGAAGTAGTTAAAGACACCATCAGATTCAACTCTTTCCCTCCTATACTCATGTTTGCTGCCTCATGTTCACATAGGACTCCACGGCCAAATTCAAAACCAAGGGCCATGGCTTTAGCAGAGAAAGTGCCAAATTACCAACCACTGGAAAAACCAAAAGTTCTAAAACTTGGGTGTTGTTTTGAGCGTAACAACCTATTATATAAAAATGGGTAAAGTAACAGTATCCTCTAATCTTAATTGGGATTCAAGCAAAAAGGAAAACCTTCATTGGTAAATTTTAATCAAGTAACATATAAAATTCAATCCAATCTACATTTGAATTTGTGCATGAATGAACAAATTAGACTCATTCAATCATCCTCTCATTCTTCTTTGACTTCAAAGGCAGTCTTACATCAACAATTCAACATGTGAAGAAGCAAACAAAAAATTTTCTTTTAATCATCTCATTAAAATAAAATACGTTACTTCCTTAACAAAAAAAAAGAATTTAAGAAACGAAAGAATAGAAGAACAAATGACAGACTTTTAAATGAACAAAAGAGGGTCAACCAATGAAATACCTGCAAAATAAGCTAATTCCTGCAATGGTAGAGATAGATTAAGTCCTCTCTAAGTGTTAACAAACTGACTTTGACTCTGATTCTGATTCTGCAATTATTAAGAAGCAACCATACACACATCATATTATGGTCTTATGTACAAAGATACAAATAATTAAAATTGTAACATACATACATACATACATACATACATACATATATATATGTATGTATGTATGTGTGTGTGTGTGTGTATGAAGGGAAGGATTACATTATCCTAATCTTTCTTGTTCAAATAACTTTGTGAAGAAATCAAGTGTCTAATTAACATTTTATAGATAGGAAAAAGAAAAAGATGGAAAAGAAAGAGAGTTTTAAAATGGTTTAGTCCTGCATAAGAAAGAAGTTGAATAGTTTTAGAACTAGTCCAAAATATCAAAACCCTCAAAAACCAGTGGTTCGTTTTTAGTTTGGGATGAAAAGATAGATAGATAGATGCATAACTAAGAAATTGTTTCTTCTTGGTTGATCAGACCATCCATATACACGTATGGGACATGAGCAATGATAGCCAATCTTCACCTGTTTCCCTCTCACATCTTTGCCGTAAGAGGGGACAATTATCAATTCCTAGTTCTTGTAAAGAGGTGAGATTGTGAATCCCTTGAGGAAGTAACGTTAGTTTGGGACATTCCCAAATGTTAAGGCTTAGTAGTGATGTGAGGATGCCTATCCAAGGGAGAGAACCCAGTCCATCGTACCTTTTTATATAGAGCTCTCAGAGATAAATGAGGTTCTGCAGCATCTCCTCTGGAAGTGATTTTAAATCATTAATCTAATATAATTCAAAATCCTCTAATTGAAAGAGAGGGAAGTAGGTTGATGTGGTTGCTCCCATTTTCATTGTCTGCTCCAATACCTTCCAGTTTGGGACACTTAATCAAATTGCCTCTCTTACCCATCACAGCTCAGCCATCCTTCCTCCTACCTCTCTTTGGCCTAAAAACTCCATACACTCTATCCATCCATTACACTGCTTGCCCCCTCTACTTTCCAGCGATTATAAAAAAGAACATGCATCATGTTGCCCATTGTTTGAACATAGACTGCACAACCAAAAGTTAAGAAGCAAAGGCCATGCTTTAGGAGGAAGTGAAATAGACAAAATACCAACTAAAGAGAGAATGAAAAGAAAAATGGTGTTATCCTCAAGTCTTAATTGGAATACAAGTGAGATGAAAAACCCTAATTAGTAATATTTAATTGAGTAACGGATAAAAATTCAATCCAATCTTCCTTCAAATTTGCGCATGTACGAAAAATTATACTCCATCAGTCATTCTTGTGCTCTTCTGACTTTAAAAAGTCAGTTTTCACACCAACATGTGAGGAATCAAATAAATATTACCACCCCCCAAAAAAAAAAACAAAAGTAACCACCAAAATACCTTTATAGTAAGCTGATTCCCCGTTGAGTTATTGTTGCCTGGTCATGTTCCTCCCTTCAAAATTTACCAAATTTGCTACAATTCTGCAATTATTAAGAAGCAACCATACATGTCATTTCATCAACACAAGCTTAGATACAATGATATAAATCATTAAAATAATAGAAAAAATGGAAGAATTTACAATTATCCCTTTTTATTATCCTAATAATTTAAAGAAATCATGAATCTAATTAAAGTTTTGATGTTAAAAAAAAGTAAAGGGATTTATTAAAAAAAAAAGATGATTACCATTGAGTCCAAGACTGTACTTGCCATAATTTATGGGGCATAAAGTTTTGAACAAGGTAAGCCAAGTTTGTCCTTAATTTGTTCTGCGTGAGAAGTCAAATGATTGAGAAATTCTTCAAATATCAAAACCTCAAAAAGCAAAATGAAGAATAACAAAAAAACTGGTTTTCAGTTGAGCATAAAAAGCAAGATACTTGAAGTAGTTAAAACATAATTTGTAATTATATTCTATGAACAGATAAAAATTCAATTCAAACTATCTTTGAACTAGTGCATGTATGAACAGATTAGGCTCATTCAGTCATTCTCTTGTTCTTTTTTTACTTTTTAAAGCAAGTGTACACACAAACATGTGAGGAGTATTTTGGTTTAATCATCTCATGAAAAGCATTTAGTAGATATATGTTGGAAACTTTTATAACCAAAAAAAAAAAAATTTAACTACCAAAATGCCAGTTTAGCAAAGCTAATTCCTGCAGTGTTAGTTGCCTGGTCAAGTCCTCCCTTCAAAGTTCTAAGAAATTTGCTATGATTTTGCAATTATGAACAAGCAACCATATATGTCATTTCATTAACACAAGTTTAGATGAAAAGATATAAATCATTAGAATAAAAGAACAAATGATAGAACAATTATCCTTTTTATTCTCCTAATAAATTAAAGAAATCGTGCGTCTTATTAAAGTTTTGATGGGAAAAAAGGGAAACAAATGATTACCAACGAGTTCTTAACCTGTTGCACAACCGCAGTTTTTGAATAGGGTCTGAATTTTGCACCCAAGCCTTTTGTTTGCCTAAGTTGGTTCTGCATAAGAAGTCAAACGACTAAGAAGTTCTCCAAAATATGACAAACCTCAAAAGGCATCAAGAAGAAGGGCATCTGTATATGATTGTCCATGAAATTTGGAATTAAAAGATAGATGCATACCTGAAGAAATTGTTTTCGGCAGATTCTGACAATCCACTTGCAATTCTGGGACATGCTACACAATTGCAAGGCCTGAAAGTTTTGTAAAAGGTCTGAATTTTAAGTTCTGCATGAAAACTGAAAAGTCCAATGCCTGATAAGTTCTCCAAGATATATCAAAACAAGATTATTGGTGTTGGTTTCTTTATTAAAAGTCAAATACCTGAAGTAGTTAAAGATGCCATCAGATTCCAACTTCTATCCAATATTCTCTCCTACTCATTTTTGTGGGACTGTATTTGGACCCCACTGATTAAAAAAGAACAGATGTGCTGCTGCCTCAAGATTACAGGGACTTCACGACCAAATGCAGCAAGGACTACGACTTCAGGAGGCAGAGAAAGTGACAAAATAACCTATTATTCAAAAAATGGGGGGGTGGGGGGGGTGGTTGGGGAAGTAAGCAAAATGAGGGATCTTCAAGTCTTAGTTAGTATTCAAGTAATAAAAAAAATTAATTAGAAATTTAAAATTTTTATTGGCAGTAATAAAAAATAATCAATCCAATCTATCCATGAATTGTACATGACTAAACAGATTAGACCCATTCTCTAGTACTTGGATACACAGTATTATTTACACATATGTTGGAAGTTTTATGAACCCTCTGTTTTAGCACAAAAACCAAAAAATAAAGTACACGAAGTGTGCAACTATGCATCAAAAAATTAGAACTTTTCCATTTTTGGCAGGTTGCAGGACAACAATGAGCAGGAAGAATTTAAAAAAAAGAAGTTAGAATTTTTTGTTTTGAAATACTTCAAGATGAAAGAAAGGCTGTAAGTGAGGTAGAGCAAGAGCCCAAAAATCACTAGGAAACCAAAAAATAATATATCTAGGTTTGTGAATGTCTACGTCTGTAGTTGTTCTGCTTTTGACTAAAACAAAGTCTCTAAAATAAAAATAAAAAAATTCTGAGAAAAGAAAGAATGCATTAAGCAATTATCCCATCAAACATAGTAACTTAAACATTAGTTATTTTTCTATAGATCAATAGTTCAAATGAGAATTTTAAAATAATCTTAGTAGATACATAGACCCCAAAAGAGAATAAAATAAATAAAACAGGGTGAACCAACAAGATACCTGCAAAATAAGCTAATTCCTACAATGGTAGTTGCTAGATTAAGTCCTCCTCTCGAATTGTTAACAAACTGAATCTGACTAAGATTCTGCAATTATTAAATAGCAACCATATACACATCATATTATCAACATGCTCTTAGGTACAAAGATATAAATCATTAGAATTAAAAGAAAAGAAAAAATAAAAAATAAAAAGGATGGATTACATTATCCAAATTTTTCTTGTTGAAATAACTTTGTGAAGAAATCGTGGAATTTTATTTCCATTTAACCATAAATATAAAAAAATTTAGATACTTGTCACGTTTCAAAACAATGTTGAAAAGTAACGTCTCGAGTGTCTAAAACTCGAGTTCTATGATAAAACTCGAGTTTTTAAGTCTCGCTTTGTAAGCGGGTAGCTTTGAGGTGGAAAAAAATTCAAGTAAAAATCGAGTTTTAAAGACTCGAGTTCCGAAAAACGCCACTATAGGGACTAAAAACGTCACTATAGGCCTTCAAAATAGAGTTATAAAAAAATTTAGCAGAAAAACGTCGCTATAGGGCTTTAAAACGTCACTATAGGACTTAAAAACGCCACTATAGGCCTCCCTGAACCTGTACTGAATAAATTTTTTCAGGAAAACGCCGCTATAGGGCTTTAAAACGTCACTATAGGACTTAAAAACGCCACTATAGGAGCGATAAAGCTAAAATTTTTTTTGCATGGAACTCGAGTTTCTAAAACTCGAGATTTATGCATATGGATCTCGAGTTTCTAAAACTCGAGATGTCTACTTTCCCTTATAGTTTCAAACGTTGCCTAACTAACTATATACAAAGGCTTTGCACAGCTATTCTGCACATTCTCCCAGAAATCGTGTGTCTAATTAACATTTTATAGACAGGAAAAAGGAAAAATACCGAAAAGAAGGAAAGAGAGTTTTAAACTGGTTCAGTTCAAAACTAACAAGATTAGTGAGAGAAGAGAGCCAACTTGGAATTCTCCCACCCATATAATACCACAATTCCAACGCTTTGAGATTTGGATGTGGCTGAAGCCCTTCCAGCATTTCATCGGTTTCTCCATCCCACTCTGTGGCATCCCACTGTAATTTTAGTTGTTGAAGGTGATGTTTCTCCTTTAAATTTGCATCTTTATATTCCCGCACCTCATCTTTTCCATGTCCCAGATTTTCAATTCTTAAAAATCCTCCCAAGTTGCGTAGTTCTTTCAATTGACTCGGCCCATTGGACTTGGCCCTTTTTCTCTTATACGGACCACAATAGCCTTTTTTCACTTGGCCCCTAGAACCTTCCATTCCCACAAAAACCCCTGGTAGTATTGTCTCAAGATAAGTATGATGTTTGATTTGAAGGGGCATACTGCTCAATTTGGTGCTATATCTAATATCTAGAAACCGGAGATTGACCAACTTTTTAATGCCCTTGGGTAATTCTATAAGCGAATAACAATGTTGTAGTATCAGTGTTTGCAAATTCAGCATCTTAGTAATGGAATTAGGGGGAATTTTAATTCTATTTCTAGAAAGATCAAGGTATCTTAAATGCTTCAATTTCCCAATTGAACGTGGCACTACAAATAGTCCTAGATCACTCAAATCCAATGCACGTAAATACTTAAAATTTGAAATGAAAGTATCACAAGTTAAGTTATTCAAATACCCCCTTACCCTAGATACTAGAACGGTGTGCATCTTCCTTCCATTAGGTATGGGGATTGAAAATTGCATTGATGAATCCACAAGATCAAATGATACATGACGAACTTTTTCAATATCATTTTCCCCACTTGAATTTAATATGGCACTTTTCGATCCGGACACAAGAGTTGCAAGATCATGCATGAGATCATGCATTTTAAATGATACTATATTGCCCCATTCATCATTTCTTACTTCTTGAAAAAATGACCTCCAAAGTAATTCCATAAAATATTTTCTACCAACATCCTCAAAACGCTGCTTTGGACTTACTAACACAATAAATCCTTGTGCTGCCCAAAGATTAATAAGTCTATATAAATCAATCCTATGATCTTTTGGAAACAGTCGACAATAAGCAAAACATTGCTTCAAGTGTGATGGAAGATGATCATAACTCAACTTAAGAGTTGATGAGATCTTATTTTCTTGTTGACCTATTTTTGAGAGTTCATTATCTAAAAAGGATTGCCACTCAATCTCAGAAGTATTAAGGTACAATAGGCTTCCTATTGTTCTTATAGCGAGAGGCAATCCATCACACTTTTCAACAATCTTCCTTCCAATTGCTACTAAGGCTTTATTTTTTGGTTCTTGACATTGTTCAATTGCCACTTTTACAAACAAACTCCATGCCTTTTCTTCGGGAAGGCCTCTTAGAGCATGCCATGAAGTTGCACCTGTTATCCTCACCACACTTTCTGAGCGAGTAGTTACCAATATCCTACTTCCCCTTGCACCAACCATTAACAAATTTCTCAAGAGAAGCCATTCATTATTGTCCTCATTCCACAAATCGTCCAAGACAATCAAATATTTTTTTCCATTAAATTTTTCTCGAACTTGATTTTGCAATATCTCAAGGCTTTCTTCATGCTTCATCTTTGTCAATTGTTCTAAAATTTCTTTAACAATTCGTTTTACGTCAAAGATATCAGAGATACAAACCCAAAGTTTTGGCTCAAAATTTCGTTTGACATTTTCATCATTGTATACCAGTTGAGCTAGTGTTGTCTTGTATCAGTTAGTAGTGAAGCAGAAAGGAGTAAAGAAGAAAGGATCACAGAACAAGAAGGAAGAAAAGAAGAACTAAGCAAACACAGAACAAATAGAACTAAACGACATAAACAAGCTGCAAGTGTAAATTAGATTAGTTGATAAACGGCATGTAGTTTAGCTATTAATTTTATTCAAATTGTATTTCACGTGCTGTAACTAACTTTCCCACATGTTATAACTGCTTCCCTTATTTTCTGTTTTGTTTGTTACATTTTGTTTTGAGCTTTAGATACAGAGATGTATATATTCCTAGATTGTGTATAGGTTCATCATTATTACAATATCAAGAGAAAGTTTCTAATCTTCTCTCTTAAAAACTCTCTCTTACATTCACAGATTCTTGGCTTTCTTCATCTCTGTTTTGTAATATGGTATCAGAGCAAGAGCCTACTTCAATGGCATTAAATACTCAAAATGCTTCTCAGCGAGAGCTGACTCCAATGGAAGATCCAAGAAGTCCATTTTTCTTGCACCATGGTGAAACACCAGGTGCGATTTTGGTTACTCAATCATTGACTGAGAACAATTATCCTATGTGGTCCAGAGCAATGATAATGGCTTTGGATGCCAAAAGCAAACTCGGATTTGTTGATGGATCCATCATTGCTTCGATGGCAATCACACCATTAGAGAAGAAAGCTTGGTCCAAATGCAATTCAATGATCTCTTCATGGATCTTGAATTCAGTTTCTCCTCACCTCACTGCTAGTGTAATTTACAGAGACACTGCATTTGAGGTATGGAACACTCTCAAGAAACGTTTCTCCCAAGCCAATGGACCAAGAATCTCTCAACTTCAGAAGCAAATTTCAACTATGATGCAAGGTACAGCTACAATTACAGGATTCTTCACTGATCTTCAAGCTGCTTGGGATCAACTATTGAATTTCAGGCCCTTACCGTGCTGCTCATGTGGTAAATGCACTTGTGGTGTAAATGACAAAATCACAGCACTTCAGCATCAAGACTCACTTATGCAATTCTTAAATGGCTTGAATGATTCTTATTCTCAAGTTCGAACACAGATTCTCATGATGGAGCCTAGTCCTTCCATTGATAAGGCATTTTCTTTGGTAATTCAAGAGGAAAGGCAAAGATGTTTGGATTTCAATGTTGCTCCCTCAGTTGAATCAACTGCTCTTGCAGTCAAGAATCAAGGATTCAATCAGGGAAATTCATTTCCAGGGAACAACAGGTATATCAGAGGAAATAACACAAAAGGGAGGCCTGTGTGTAGTCACTGTGGGAAGCTTGGCCATGTTATGGAGAAATGCTACAAGTTAGTGGGATTCCCTCCTGGTTACAAGTAGCGAGGCAAAGTGGCTATGGCAAATCAAGTCTTGGTTGAAGGTGATCAAGGCAGTGCTGATATT